>NC_142611.1:49624893-49925726 GCF_059453375.1 Lepisosteus platostomus
TTAAAACATGTTTTATGGCTGGTTAAAAAATATACTCGAACAAAAGCTTATCCAAATCTTACCTGCTATAGCATTTGATGGGGCAGGTGAGGAAGATGTGCAATAGGACTGTTGTGATCTCAAACTAGGTATAAAAGAAAATACTCAGTTTTGTTAAAATTAAAATCAAGACTGACATATTTAATTTCATCCTGTTTATCATTACTGCTTTGTGCATGTGCTACAGCCAGCAAAGCAAAAGAACAAATAAACATATGTGTCAACATTGTAAACAAACAGTGAAACCTTACTACGTTAATAGTAATAGTAACACCGGATTAATTAAAATGGTGTAATTTTGTAAGAGGTATGTAACAGTGTGCCACAGGACAGCACTGCAAGTCAAGAGAGTCTGCTGGATGATATCATGATACTATATCTACATACACAATTGAAAAATAATAAAATTATCATTTAAAAATACATTTCAGGACATTAGGTCACTTTATACATGTGGTTATTGCCACATGATGTGATGATGCACTTGTTCACGTGACCAAAATAAATTATGACAGATGACAGAGTATATCTCATTAACTCAATAATTTCAAGGAACAAAATGGGGAAGTTCCTCCCATTTTCATACAGAAACATAAGTTCCTGATAAAAACTTTAATCAGTTCATATTCTTTTCTTATAAAAAAGCACTATGTATGCTTCAATGGGACTGCCACTGCAAGTTTTCTTATAGCCTCAATACTAAACAGGCACAAGGCATCTGAAATGCAGTTTTATTAATATCTTCTAAACATTTTAGTTTAGTTTAGTTTGCCCTGGGTGATAATATGCGAGATTAATTCTAACCTTCCTCCCAAATTGTTATTATATGGTATAATACACATGGAAACAAACCCTTAGACACAGCCTATACTCTGGAAAGGACTTGATTCGTTTTTGCCCACATCTTCCAAAAAAATAAATAAATAGAAAAACCTACCTTTGATTCTGCAGAGAACATTCCAATTTTGCAATGTAGGCTTTCTGTTCACCACTTTTTCTGTAAATTAAAAGACAACACAAAAAATATGTAACACATCCCTAACTTAAAGAAACGGGATGTACATTATACCTAACTGAGCTCAATATACTTGAAAAGAAATAATGCAAAGATTTCTTACTTGTTCATCTGTTGCATCTCACCCTTCATCTTCTGAAGTGATGCTTCCAATTTTTCACTCTGTAAAAAAAGCAGTTTTTTCAAGAATGTGAGCATTGACAAGACTCTGCCCCCAGATTTGTCTGCAAAGTGGGGAGTACACAATTTTTACTACTGATATTTTTAAATGACTATTTAACTCCAAATAGAGATAAATGGCAATTCCTTGTAAAGTTTTCTAAATAATAATTTCCAATGTATCAGTAACAAATAGTACTGGACATACTGTATATGAAGTATTAAAGAATGAATTGATTTTAACAGTTATTAGCCTTTACTTACAGTATGAGGGAAATTAAAATTGCCATACGTCTAGACATTTTCTGTTTCAATATGTATTTACTTTTCAATGTATTTCAGATTTGTTCCACAGAATGCCTCAGTCAGAAATTACAAAGCCACATACCGTATATGCTATGATCATATGCACCATTAACTATAAGGAGCAAAATGCAAGACTACTGCATTAATAGGTAACATTGCATTAACTGTACTATTGTGAAATCTATGAAAATGTTTAGGAAGGATGACAGGGATACTGTTTACAAAATTAATTTTTTGCTACATTTTTCTTCATTCTCTCCTATGCGCAATTGAAGGGTTTGTAGCTACAAGTCAGGATGTGAAAAATACACAACTGGCTATTCCAAATCTGTGGTTAGAACAAAAAAGCATGACTCTTCATTTAAAAAGCCGACTTGCACTCAGAATATAAATTTCACCTTTTGTTTGTAGTATGCTAACAGCCTCTTCCTGTGTCTTTCTTGAAATTCTAAAACCTGTGTAAAAAAACAAAAACCATATTGTGACCATATTGTAGAAGCAATTATTTAACAACTGCAATAGCATCTACACTTTTTATTTTACATTATATTACATTACAAATATCCTGAACATTACAAGTCACAGTACAAAAACAATTAAAGTATCCTATTACATTCATTTTAATGTAATGCAATGTCAATCTCATAAAACTTTAAATAAACGTTTACTGAATGGTCCTTTCTCTTTAGTCGGGGAGCAAAGAAGAAAAATAATATGGAAACACAGCAATCAAAAACGTATAAGTTAACTACCAATAAATATATATTTTGCCAGAGAGTTTAATCCACTTGCAAATAAACAGTAATAGGATATAAAAGTATAGAAAGTGTGCACAACTTTCTGCTGCTACTTAATGCATAGTTTCTTTCTATACTTCTGTGGAAATTCAATAATTTTAGATACTTCACAAAAACATTTTGCACTAGAAAGGAGACTACAAAAAAGCACAGTAAATATGAAAAAAATGCAAAATGCTACAGTGTAAATATACTGTAACTGCAAGAGTGATGGTAAAAGATTTCTACTGAATCTATATCATATGGATAACTCTGGGTAACTAACCAGACTTTCAATATCATTCTGAGATCAGTGACTGTAAATTGTTCAATAACAATTTACACCAAACCCAATCTTCCAGTCCAGACAGGATTACAAATGGTGGGACTGGTTTTCCAATATCTTGCCCTGAATTTGGTCCAGCTTGAAGAAAGATGTGAAGACGGGGGTTTGTATTTAATCTTTTCTGTAGGGGGTTTAGACTTCCAAGTCACAAGCAGGGGTTTATGGCAGGAAAGGGGGTTAACTGATAAGGAGTGCAGATGCCAGCTAGGAACCCCCCTGGGTGTAATGTTAAACTGACCATTTGCCCAGAACATCATAAACTGGCCAAATACCATGAACCCCCCTCTTTACCATCAGACCGAGTGACGTCAGAAACGGAGAAGAAAACTGTATATAACCCAAAAGTTTGTAACAATACGGGGAACAATACTTCGGTTTTGTTGTTTCTTGCGAGAAACAAGACTTCGGCTTTATTGTTCCTTGCATGCAATAAACTCATCTGTTTCACTTCATCTCGGGATCAAGAACCTTGTTTCTTCTGTTACAACAAATTTGGCGTAGTCGGCAGGATGCTCCAGAAGGCGCAGAACTTCCCATCGGCAGGAGAGACGGTCAGCGCGCACATAACTAAGAGGTAAGGACTCCTCTTTTATTTAAAAGTCCCGACTCTCTCTGACCGATTGGGAAATCTCTGCTCCCTGCGAGAATCGCCCGAGATGACGGAGTAAACGTGAGTTTCTGAATTCCTCTGGCCCGGGGAAGGCACCGGTGTATGTAATGGGTTGTTTGCTGTAAGCCCAGAATTTGGTCTGGCAGGGGTTCCGCGGTATTGTGTACAGGCGTTCGAAGCTGGTGTATGCCTTAATTGCGCGTGGAGTTTTGAACGGGTTTTGGACCCTTACCGTGAAGTCAGGACTGGTGTGGGTCTTAATTGCACCCGGAGTTCTGAGGGTCAGAACTGGTTTGGGTCTTAGTTGCACCCGGAGTTCTGATGCTCTGAATCGGTGTGGGCCTTGATTGCGCCCGGGGTTCTAGAGCAAGTGGTGCATTAAATGCACGTAGTTCAGGACTGGTGTGGGTCTTAGTTGCACCCGGAGTTCTGAAGGTCAGGACTGGTGTGGGTCTTAATTGCACCCGGAGTTCTGTGGCTCGGGATCGGTGTGGGCCTTAATTGCGCCCGGGGTTCTGGAGCTGAGTGGTGCATTAAATGCACGTATAATCCAGGATTGGTGTGGGCTTTAATTACGCCCGGGGTCCTGAGATTAGCTACGCCTTGATCGTGCACAGATTGGCGTGGCGTGGTTTTTTTTTGTTTTAAAGGAAACAGGAGTAGAAGAGATATATGTATGTATGTTTTTGGTGTTTTCCTTGTTTGTGAAATACATATACACACGCACTACACTAACATAAACACACCTCATAATAAAAGAGCAAAGCATTAAGTAGCAGGATTTAAAGGACGTTGAGACCCGAGAATCGCCCTGATTGAGCTCAGTGCGTAAGTCCACCCCGGGGCAAAAGCAGCGATGCTGGCGTTCTGGGGATGGTGAATTACTGATCAAGAAAGGGGGTTTTCGAGGTCTCGTTTCTTACCTGTGAACAGTGCGGTGTAAATCCTCTCTAAAGTCTCTGAGAGGTATTTAGATCTGGAGGTAACAGACGCCCTTAGCTGAATGAGTGCAGTAATGCACAGGTTTTTCCAAGTGAAAACATCCCCCTACTGAATGAGCTGTTACCTCACACACGACAAAAGTAAATCTTAAAGAAACCAAACATGTGTGCTAATTGGGTGTTTGAGAAAGTGGTGGAAGTATCTGATTACATATCAGAAAAGTGTAAATTGACTGAAAGGGAAGAGAAATATAGGAAGAAGCTGAGTCTGTCAGAAGGAGTTTGGGGCGAAGATGCCTGTAAAAAAGCGTACGAACATTGGAACAAAAACAAAGATTTAGCTGCAGCCCTGGTGATCGGCCGACACCTGAGGTGGCAGATTAGCATGAAGGAGAAATCAGAATGGGATAGAAAAGAGAAGGAGTTCACAGAAAAAATAAAAGCGTTAAATGAGAGGAAAGATAATTTATTCGCGGCAAAAGAGGTACTAGAAAAAAAAACTAAAAGGGGCAGTACAGGAGAATGAGAAATTAAAAAAGGAATTAACTCCTGGTCACGCTGCACTGGTTAATGTGCTACAGCCGGCGACTAAGTTATATCCTGCTCTCCCACAGGGGAACAAACAGGCAGGAAACGAAAATAATTGGGATCAATTCCCTCAGTGGCCATATGGAGAAGGGGGGTCTGATTGGGATAACACTTGGTATGAGTGTGATAAAGACGGATCAGGGTCTCCCCTGTTAGAGGGAGGGCGCCCGCAGGTCTGTACTCTCACTCGAAGTGGGAAAGGACTTGATGTAGCAGGGGCTGGTGCCGTTGATGACAGCGCCACTCTAACTCCGTCTCGCACCCCGCCGAGGGGGTCAGTTCTCGCACCTACCTTCCCTGAACCCCCAATACGATCAAATCCAAAACCGGAGGATATTGACCGGTGGGCTAGAGAAGTACCGCACCCAAAATTAGGGATGCAGCGAACCTGGAGTGCGCTTCAGGAATTAAAAGATACTTATGGTATCTCCCCCCTGACTGCCGCTATGATCCTCAGAAGGACAGGGGAAAAGCGTGTCGGAGAACTTAAACAATTGTGTGAGGATAACGGCAGGGGAGGGCGATGGGAATGGGTTTGGCGATGGCTTAAACAAAATTATCCACCAAAGACAGATTGGAAAAAGATATCTGCGTGTCAGCAAAAAGAAAGCGAGGATGTGGCTGACTTCACTGACCGCTTCGTCACACTCTGGCTGGAATGCTCAGGACTGAGTGACGAAGATGATGTGAATAGCGACGCCTCTGCTGTAATTAAACAAATTTATTTGGGCGGTCTTAAGCCTGATATAGCCAAAGCCCTTCAGTTAAAAGAGCCCGAAATAGGGCAGGATACGACTAAACAATTTGAGGAAATAGTTAAAATGGCACGGCAAATCGAGAGAAATATGTATGCTAAGGTGCGGGCAATACAAACAGGGTGGACACCCCCCATACTGAAGGGTGGAGCTGGCCCTGACACCCGACTAAATCCAAAAAGCGAAATTACAACTCGGTGCCATTATTGTAAAAATTTCGGACATTGGCAAAAGAATTGCAAAAAGCGATTAGCCAGTGAGGGCAGGTTTGGAAGATACCGAGATCCCCCTTTCAATCCCTCAAATCGAGAGGGGCAAACAAACCTGTTGTCACAATTACAGGATCTGAGCGAAGCAGACAAACGCGCTATCAGGGAGCTTTTAAACTAGGACTCCCCCTAGTGGCCTCCCTACGCCTATCTCAGGAACTGAGTGAAAAAGAGCTCAAATTACAATGCACGATTAATGGGATTCAAATGTCACTTTTATGGGACACTGGGGCTCAATTATCGTGTTTATCTGAACAGTCAGCCAAACGGTGTGGTGTCATGTTCACAGGGAAGGAGCTGGAGGCCACTGGTGTAGGGGGTAATAGAATAACACTCAGAGAAACTCAAGAACTCAAGATTAGACTAGGAGATGGGGAGGTAACATTTAATGCTGTCATGTGGGTAGGATCTACCCCAGATCTGTTGGGATGGGATGCTCTGAAATACCTACAAGGGGTTACATTAACCGTACATGAAGAGAGGGTGGAGGTAAACATCTGGTCCCTCCAAAAAGACGAACTAAAAGGGCATCCAATTTGGACTATGGATAAGGACGAATGCGGGCTTCTGGATATGGAACCCGCCACATTTACTGGGAAATCCCCGCCATACACAAAGCCATATAAAATCAACAAAGAGGCGGAGGAAGGGGTTCGACCAGTAATACAAAAACTATTGACTCAAGGCATTGTACGAAAAACACATAGTACAAGCAACAGTCCAATATGGCCCGTAAAGAAAGCCAGCGGAGCATGGCGATTCACAGTTGATTACTCAAAAGCTAATCAACACATCAACCGTCTCACCCCCTTAGTAGCAGACCCCTCTGCTATTTTTCAACTACTGACCCCTGAGCACCAGGTGTTTTCAGTAATTGACATGGCTAATGGGTTCTGGTCTGTTCCTCTACACCCAGAGGTACAAGATTGGTTCGCCTTTGTTGTAGATGGAGAACAATATACTTGGACCAGGTTACCACAGGGGTTTCATAACAGCCCCACCGTGTATCACATGGCACTTCGGAGGCATCTCCGGGAGCTGCCTCAAGTGTCCTCCGTCGTTATCCAATATGTGGATGATATTTTAATCGCGTCTCCTGACGAGGAAACCCACAAGAAGGACCTCCAAATTATTCTCGACCATTTGGTTAAAAAAGGACACAAGGCTAGTTATAGCAAAGCACAGTTATGCCTAGACACCGTAATTTACTTGGGACAAAAGATTAGTCAGGGAAAAAGGGAATTGACAGAAGATCGGGCCCAGGCAATCCGAACACACCCTAGTCCCAATACGGTGAGAGAGCTCCGATCATTTCTGGGTCTGTGCAATTTCAATAGAAATTGGGTTGATGCTTTTTCTGAAAGGGCCAAACCACTTACAGACCTATTAAAGGGGGGAGGGAGGTCCCTTGATCCTATTGCTTGGAGTCCTGAAGCTGAACATGCTTTTAATGATTTAAAACAAGCTCTGTTACAGGCTCCTGCATTGGGGTTTCCTCAGACAGACCAACCATTCTACCTCTACGTAAGTGAAAAGAATGGATTTTGGACAGCTGTACTAACACAGGAACATGGGGGTAGGTACCGCCCGGTAGGGTATTACTCTGGATCCTTGGACGAGGTAGCCAGGGGCTGGGGACCATGTCTACGAGCCGTTCAGGCCGTCTGTCTAGCAGTACAGGCAGTCAATAACATAGTGCTAGATCAACAACTGATTGTTCGATGCCCACATGCGGTACACACCCTCATGTCCCTGAATCGGGTCAGTCAGGTTAATGCGATACGATGGAGCAAGTGGCAGGTCTTGTTAGAGGCTCCAAATATTACCATTGAACGTGAAGGAGCTCTTAATCCAGCCACATTGTTACCTGACCCATCAGAAGCCTACATGTTAGAACACAGCTGTGATGTTTGGGCAATGGGAGAAGATGAGGGCATCAAAATAGCCGAGCAACCACTAAGGAATGAAGACCTCATCCTTTTCACTGATGGAACTTCATTCATAAATTCTAGTGGGGAGAGGAAAGCGGGTTGGGCTGTGACTACAGAACATGATATCCAATGTGGGGGAAGATTTGAGGTACCCACGTCAGCACAGCGAGCTGAACTGAAAGCTTTGGTGGAAGCCTGTAAATTAGCAAAAGGCAAGACCACCACAATATACACAGACTCACGATACGCATTTGGAGTATGCCATGATTTTGGAAGGTTATGGAGTAATAGGGATTTTTTAACCTCTGCTGGCACTCCGGTAAAGAATGCAGATCTGGTGTCTGAGCTGCTTGCGGCTCTCCAACTCCCAAAGCAGGTAGCTGTAGTCAAATGTAAGGGCCACAGCAGAGAGGACACTCCCGAGGCCAGGGGCAATAAGCTAGCAGACTGGACAGCACGTCAAGCTGCCCTGGGGCAATGGGAGGAGTGGGCTATAGAAAAACCTCTTCAGATTATTTCAGTTTGCACAGTGAACATACAGGCACTCCGGACGGAACAGCTCAGCGAGCTCCAGGCCCAGGCTCCAAGGATTGAGAAATGGACCTGGATGGAACGCAATGTGGGGCTGCAGAAGGATGGGACCTGGAGGTGCCAGCGTACGGGCAGACCCGCCTGTCCCAAGCAACTAATGCCCTACCTGGCACAACAAATACACTCCACAGGGCACCCAGGCGTTAGCCAAATGACTCGACGCTTTGCTCAGAGCTGGGTGGGCACAGGCTTCACACCCTTCGCAGCTGATGTGGTACAACGCTGTGGAGAGTGCCAAAAAGCCTCTGGAGCACCGCCGGTTCGGGCTCCTAATCTTCGACGTCCTGCACCCGAGGGACCCTTTAGACACTGGCAAATAGACTATTGTTCACTGCCACCCTGTAAAGGGAAAACAGGCCTCCTAGTGATGGTGGACCAGTTTTCTAGATGGGTGGAGGCTGTCCCTGTCAAACGAGAGACTGCGCAGACAACTGCCAAATATCTCGTGACAGAAGTAATTCCCCGATGGGGACTCCCGTGTCGCATAGACTCAGACCAGGGCACACATTTTACTGGAAAAGTGTGTCAGGTGGTGGCAGACCTACTAGGGATCAAATGGGACTTGCATTGCCCTCATCACCCGCAGTCCTCCGGCATGGTGGAACGGGTGAACCGGACTTTGAAAGCTAAATTGACAAAGTACCACTTGGGAGGGATCCCCTGGGTGGATGCATTGCCCGCCGTACTGTGCAGCATCCGGGCTGGGACAAATCGAATAGTGGGGCTGAGCCCGTTTGAGGTGATCACGGGGCGTCCCATGAGACTGAGTGACTCTCCAGGACATGACAGAGTAGGCTTGAGTATACTAACTGATTCTCTGTTACAGTATTGCAAGTTGCTGACAGAGGCCACCCAAGGAGCCCGTGAGCAGGTCCTGGAGGCGTGGGGACCACCACCTGAAGGAGGGCACGACCTCATCCCAGGAGAGTGGGTGTGGATCAGGAAATTTCCTTCACAGGTTCTCCAGCCCAGGTGGGACGGACCCTACCAGATCCTGTTGACAACCGAGTCTGCGGTTCGAGTGGAAGGAAAAGATCGCTGGATCCACGCGTCACACTGCCGACGAGCCTCATCCCCGGACCCAGAATGAAATCATTTCTGTCAATAATGATAATTGTTGCTGTAGAACTATGTTCCGCAGGGATTAATGATCATCTCTCCCACAAAGGAGAACATGGAATTAATTCCTTTTTAGGCCTCTCCTATCTGACAGCTAAGAAAACCAACCAAAGTGCCTGCTGGGTGTGTGCCGCATTACCCAAATATGTACAGGGAGGACTTCCTATGGGGGCCATTCCTTGGCGTCTCGAGGAAGTCATAGGCATGATCATTTGGAGGGATAATTTAGGAGATTTTAATATGACAAACTATGGGGGTTGCCATAACACGACTTTAACCTGCACAACATTACAGTATCTACAGGAGCGAGGCTTAGAGCCCACGAGTTTCACAGGCTCTTACGCTCCTAAATATAACAGAAGCCATACACCACCATACCTGACTCTAAATAAGGAACGTGAGGGAAACATATGCTTTCAGCACACTAATGGTCTGCACTTGGTTGGATGGAGTCGTTGCAACCTTACCATCGCTGCAAATATATCCACCTCTACCTTCCAAATTCCAGGATGGGATCGGCACACCCCACAATTCGGTATAAGTTTCTTATTTTCAGAGGCATGGGGAGCGCCAAACGGAACATATTTCATTTGTGGAAAACGAGCCTACCCATGGTTGCCAGCCCAGTGGTCTGGCTCATGTTATTTAGGATATGTGGTTCCTCATATCCGTGTTCAAACCCACACCCCCTTCGGACCTAACCACAGACCACAAAGAAAATTGGCTGATTGGGAATATTATTTAGGTATAATATTTCCACAAGCCGGCATGAACTTTCTGAGTCGAGAGTTAATTCAAATGGCTTCGACTTTAGAAGAATTAGCAAATTCTACCTCATCTAGTCTGAAGGCTGTTAATGATGAGATGGTAGCCCTCAGAACAGTGGCCATGCAGAACCGACTAGCTTTAGATTATGTACTGGCGGCCCAAGGAGGAACTTGTGCAGTAATTGGCACTGAATGCTGCACATATATCCCTGATAATTCTGAGCACATCTCAGATCTGGCCCAACACATTTACAATGAGGGACAGAAATATCAGGACTATTATACTGAAAATTGGGGAATTGGATCTTGGGTAAAGTCTGTGTTTGGGGCCTGGGGCGGAACTTTTTTACAGTGTTTATTTGTAGGAATAGTATTGTTTATATGTGTAATTGTAATCATCACGTGCACAAAAACATGTATCACATCTTGCCATAACCGTGGAACGAACAATGTCATGGCAATACATACCTGTTCGCCAAGAAAGGAAAGATCTGCCCTGACATTGTATGTATAAAAATAGGCTACACTGACGTATGCCATATTTTATAAGGGGGGAATGAAGAAAGATGTGAAGACGGGGGTTTGTATTTAATCTTTTCTGTAGGGGGTTTAGACTTCCAAGTCACAAGCAGGGGTTTATGGCAGGAAAGGGGGTTAACTGATAAGGAGTGCAGATGCCAGCTAGGAACCCCCCTGGGTGTAATGTTAAACTGACCATTTGCCCAGAACATCATAAAC
Source organism: Lepisosteus platostomus (assembly GCF_059453375.1). Lineage (NCBI taxonomy): Eukaryota > Metazoa > Chordata > Actinopteri > Semionotiformes > Lepisosteidae > Lepisosteus > Lepisosteus platostomus. Next base: position 49,635,844 of record NC_142611.1, read on the forward strand.
TGGCCAAATACCATGAACCCCCCTCTTTACCATCAGACCGAGTGACGTCAGAAACGGAGAAGAAAACTGTATATAACCCAAAAGTTTGTAACAATACGGGGAACAATACTTCGGTTTTGTTGTTTCTTGCGAGAAACAAGACTTCGGCTTTATTGTTCCTTGCATGCAATAAACTCATCTGTTTCACTTCATCTCGGGATCAAGAACCTTGTTTCTTCTGTTACAACAAGCTTTATCTCTCAAATTTCCAATTTGTGTAATTAAGTTGAAGCTAATCACAAGGACATTTTAAATAATTCATTTTTAATGTTATTTGATGTATTATTTTTGTTATTTTGAAATTGTTTAACAAAATATGCATTAAGTCAAAGCCAAAGCTAACACAATAAAATTATGTTTGGTAAAATTACTAAATTATTCCTTTTTGTAAAGAACATTGTATTTTTCTTTAAATTCTTTGGGTAAAAAATATCAAAAAGATCATTGTCAGAACTGAATTATAACCTCTGTCTAAAACAGTCCATGACTATTTGCTATTAGATCCATTTGCTTACTAAAGTATTTTTGAAAAGATTATCCATATATCCAATTAGAAAAGAATAATATATACTTTATAGAACTTTAAAGGAAACAATTACCTTTGTTATCTCTGAGCAATACCTCTTACAAATTGGTTCTATGTCTGTGAAAAGAGCCTTGACTTCTGGACTGCTCTGTAGAAAAACAGGTTTAAGCATTTTAGAAATACGTCTCCTTGGGGAATCTACAGTCTAACATATAAATGTACACTTATAATTGTACAAGTGTATATGCCATGATAGCAAAATTACTTGAATTTACTTCACTAGAAAATATAAAAATGGCACAAAAGTTCAAAATAGATAACATAATATTTTATAGAAAGACTTCATAACTTCTACAGCATTTTTAACTAACGTATCAATAATGAGATGTAAGCAATCTGTGGTTATTTGTAAATGAATGCAAGACAATAAAAATTCATCCCATGGTACGGATGTTATCTTATGGCCATAAACTTTTTAACCCCTTACACATTTTGTTGCTTTAAAACTTGCAGTCATGACACTTTGTTAATTAGGAAAATAATACATTTTATACAAAACCTACTCCACACATTTAAAGCAAAAAAACACAGAAAGAAGAAAACAGATAATAAGAAAGAAAAATGTAAACGTCATAATTACAAAAATATTAAAATCCTTTGCTTTAGCAAACCTAAATTAATTTAAAACATTAATTGAACAAGTTTAAAAATTAGTTGAATGACCTCTGTCTGGGACAATAATGGGTGTTTTTGTCTGAAATCATGAGAACACTAACTCTCTCAGTCAGGTACTGAATTTCCAGCAACGATTCAATCATGAAGACCAAGGAGCTATCAAAACAACTCAGGGATAAAGTTGTGTAATTTCAGGAGATCAGGAGAAGGGTAAAAAAACATTTCAAAGACCCTTAATGTTTCTTTGAGCATGGTGAACTTGATTATTAAGAAGTGAAAGGCTCCCAGACACTACCTAGATCAAGATGTCCTTCCACACTAGACAGCTGGAGGAAACTGTTTAGGGATGCCACTGTGAGCGTTTTTGTTCTACACGGAAAATGATACATCTGACATGAACCCAACATAATGTATCATGCAAACAACATATCCCCTGGTGTCAAGCATGCTGGTGGCAGCGTTATTTTATAGCTGTGCTTCTTATCAGCTGGGACTTGGACGCTTGTCAAGACTGATGGGAGTTGGAGAAATGTACTGGCAAATTTTAGGTCTGAAGCAGGTTTTCCTCTAAAACTGGGACACAATTTCACCTTCCAGCAAGACAATAATCCAAAGTACAAGCCAAAAGCTACACTGGCATGTTTTAAGCATAAGAAATTGAATGTCCTTGAGTGGCCCAGTCACATTCCTGACTTGAATCTATTTAAGAATCTGTGGAAAGACTAAAAATTTGCTGTCCGAAGGATTCTTGTATTTCCCAGGCGAATGGGTAAAAACTGCACCAAGCCAGTGTGCAACATTTGTAGAGATCAACCCGAAAAGACTTGCTGTTGTCATTGCTGCCAAAGGTGTCTCTGCCTAATTTTGAGTTCATGGATCTGAATACATACAGTATGTGATCAACATATGTTACAATGCATACTTTCAGTATGCAGTCGACATTGCTGGTTTTTGCCGACATTTACTTTAACTTATCTTACCCTTAATGGTAATGGCTGGGTGGAATAAACAGTACTCATAGTTTGAAGTCTTCAGTTTGAGAAAGACTTAAATTAAATAATACAATTATTAAATATTAAATTAAAAACATATAATTGTTAAATGAAATATACAAATGTGTATCATTTTGTAATTTCACAAACTAGGACAAATTCTGCTAAACACTCTACTGTCACATGTCAGACATGTTAAATAAATTCCAGTTAAATAAATCATTGTTTAATGTGCAAAACCAAAATGATACATGCACGATTTGCATAAACAGAGTCACAAAATTCTTCTTAGAAATTATTTTGGGGATTTTTAAAATCAGAGTAAACAAGTATAAATATGACCTTCATTTGAAAGCTAAGAGCGGGCAGTTTGTCAGATGAGTACAAACACATAGTTCTAAAAGCTTTTAAAAAGTGTACTATATTATCATCTATATTAAACGGAAGAGGAACACATCTGAGGCTAAAATATATATTTTTAACATGAAATTTAGTTGTGTCGACGGTAGATAGTTTTGCTACTAAAGCATCATTACAATACACAGTATCATTCTTTGTACTACACTTCGAGTACATAACATTTCTAATGTCTCATAAACGAAGAAAAGGAAATAAGATTGCTTACTTTGTTTGAAAGTGGCTGAATTTTACATTGTGCTTTACAGACAAGACACTGATCTTTATTCCCTGAAAAAGCAAAACACACATTGTAAAGAAAAATATTTAAAGAATACTTTGATACTTTTCATATCAAATCTGCAGTTTCTATTATATTTTATTGTTTAATATGTTGCAATATCACCACCAGAGGTCATCATTGACTGACTAAAATATTTTCAAGAACAAAATACAAAAGAAGTCCAGATGCTGTATGCAATAGATGACATTTTATATAATTATGAAAATGTACAGGTAGTGGACAAAAAATGGAAACACCCAGATAAATAAGGGACATTGAGTATGTTGAAAGAAAGAGCTTCCACACCACTATGGCTCATACATTAAGCAAATAATGTAATAATAATGTAAAATACATTAAGGAATCCTACTCCGTTGGGCCCCTGAGCAAGGCCCTTAACCCCAACTGCTCCTGGGGCACCATATAAATGGCTGACCCTGCGCTCTGACCCCAAGCTACTCTCCCTGTTTGTGTGTCTCGTGGAGAGAAAGCTGGGGTATGAGAAAAAGACATTTTCCTAATACAAGAAATTTTATATGGCCAATAAAGTGATCTCTTTTATCTTAATATCTCCTCGTGCTTAGGGTCCTGCACAGAAAACCGAACAGTGGAGAAATGTGATATGGTCAGATGAATCATCCTTCACCATGTTCTCAACAATCAGACAAGTGCATGTGTGGCACAACCTAAAGCACTTGACACCTTTTACTGTTTTTTTTTACAACAGTGAGAGTTCTGGTGGTTCTAAATTTGCTGCGTGGTGCATTTTCCTGGCATGGTTTGTGGACATTCATTCCATTAGAAGACAAAGTCAATGCTAATCACTACTAAATAGTTAATAGTTATAACTAATGAGTTATCATCATTACCTCATGCTGCAGAATTTCTTGCCTGCTGCGAGGGGAGTCTACCAGAAGGACTATGCCCTCCACTGAGCACATGTGGCCACCTGGCAGTTTGATCAGTATGACACTGATGTTACCCATATGTCATGGCCTTCTCAGTTACCAGATCTGAACTCGACTGCACATGTATGTTATATTATGGAACAACACCTGGGGACAGCATTCTCTACCTCCATCAGCCAGGCCTGAGCCGATTGACTTTCTCACGAAAGTCAATGACTTTCTCATGTATCCCTCCTGCAAAACTGCAGATGCTGGAAAAGTGGTGGTTTTAGAATGTAAAGTTGTTTCTGTATTACATCAATAAATACAAACATTTTGGTGTGATACCCTTGTGAGAAAGGTAGTGTAGTCTATCTATAGTGTAGTTCAGGTGGGTAGCTGCGTCAGCATGCATAGGCTGCAAAGGAACAAGTAATAGGTTTATTCCATGCTGAAAAAAAGAAGAAACAGAACCGTGGAGCCTTCTTCAGGTGTGAGAGAGACAGGGCAGTAGGCAAAGGTAAAGTAGCAGGAGAACAAAGGTTGGGAGGGAGGAGGAGTGAGAGGCGGGAGCAGGGGACAGAAAGAGAGGCCAATCAAGAGGTGTGAAGTCAGAATGGGTGCAGAGAGGTGTGAAATGAAACTTCCAATGAATGGAGAAAATTTAAAAGAACAGTAGAAGAGAAGGGAGAATGTGTGATCCTAGCTGCAGAATAATTTTGGTTTCTGTGGTCTTTCTGATGTATGAGTTCGGAAAACCGTCTTTTAGAACACAGACGGAGAGATTAGAGTGGTAGTGGCCGTCAGAGGTGAAATGAGAAACAATGGGCTTGGAGAGATCCTTAATCTTAACAGCCCTGACGTGTTCTCTAAAGCGGTCTCCGAGTATCCTTCCTGTTTCTCCAATGTAGATGGCTGGGCATTTACTGCAAGAGATACAGTAAATAAGGTTGCTGGAGGTACAAGATGCTGTCTGGGTGATCCGGAATTGTCCTGAGGGGCCTTGAATGAGTGTGGTGGTGGATGTGTACTTGCAGTTGATACAGCGAGCTCTGTTGCAAGGGAAAGTGCCTGGTGTGGATGGTTGTTGAGGGTGGTCAAGGGAGCTGTGAACAAGGAGGTTACGATATGAGATGATAGGGCGATCAGAAAACAGGGCCCCAATGGAGGGATCATCCTGTAGGATGGAAAAGTTGTGGTTAATGGTCCTGGGGATAGGAAGTGTGTTAGGGTGGTAAGGAAGCACCAAAGGAATGCGATTGTTACGGCAGTAGTTCCTGATCAGGCTGATGGTCCGTGTTTTTGGCTCGGGCAAGGGCCCTGTCAATCACACTGCTGGGGTATCTTCTGTTGATGAAAAAGGAGTACATTTCGAGGGCTTGGTTCTCGAAGTCGATGTCGTCGCTGCATAATCGTCGTAGCCTAAGGAACTGTGAAAAAGGAAGAGAGTTTTTGAAAGTGGACAGTCGGGGGTAGTTGATGGAGAAGTTGATGTCTAGAAACGGAGGAGTAGTGGAAGATATGTTAACCGTATATTTGAGGGATGGGTGGAAGTTGGTGAAATGGTGCAGGAAGAACTCAAGCTGATCGTTGGAGCATGTGGCGGCACCGACGCAGTCATCAATATATCGTTTGTAAAGGTCAGGGACATAGCCAGTGTAGGAAGCGAAGAAGCGTTCTTCTACACAGCCGACAAAAATATTGGCATAGCTGGGTCCCATTCTGGGTCCCATTCAGCTCCCTTGACCGCCCTCAACAACCATCCACACCAGGCACTTTCCCTTGCAACAGAGCTCGCTGTATCAACTGCAAGTACACATCCACCACCACACTCATTCAAGGCCCCTCAGGACAATTCCGGATCACACAGATGGCATCTTGTACCTCCAGCAACCTTATTTACTGTATCTCTTGCAGTAAATGCCCAGCCATCTACATTGGAGAAACAGGAAGGAGACTCGGAGACCGCTTCAGAGAACACGTCAGGGCTGTGAAGATTAAGGATCTCCGAACTCATACATCAGAAAGACCACCGAAACCAAAATTATTTTGCAGCTAGGATCACACATTCTCCCTTCTCTTAATGACAGACTACTGTTCTTTTAAATTTTCTCCATCCATTGGAAGTTTCATTTCACACTCTCTGCACTCATTCTGACTTCACACCTCTTGATTGGCCTCTCTTTCTGTCCCCTGCTCCCGCCTCTCACTCCTCCTCCCTCCCAACCTTTGTTCTCCTGCTACTTTACCTTTGCCTACTGCCCTGTCTCTCTCACACCTGAAGAAGGCTCCACAGCCGAAACGTTGTGTTCTCTTTCTTCTTTTTTTCAGCATGGAATAAACCTATTACTTGTATCTATAGTGTAGTCAATCAGATTCTGTGTCAAGACACCAACAGAAGTTAACATCAGGGAACGTAGGAAAGGCAGGAAATACAGAGTGTCTCGTCAACCTTCCAGATTCTTGTGGGATCAAAGGAAACAAGCTCTGTGTTTCAGTGCTATATCATACAGTATTGATAACATCGGAGATTTGTGACTACATATTTAATATTAGCCTGTAGTTGATTATTTCTATAGTATACGGTGAGAATGCCAAACAGTGCTAACATCATACAACAACTAAGAACTTCTAAAAATTCTTAATTTTCAGTGACAGACAATTACAGAATAGTATACTTAGTTTCATGCCACAGATTGTTTTAAATCCTAAATACATACTTATTGCAGCTTTGAATTGATGACTTCATCATCAAAACTGGCCATTTTTCAAGCCAGCTGAAGCACGTCCATGAATTACCATTTGTTTTATTACTGTGCAGAGCTCTGAAGACTGAGGTAAGCATACTTTTCCATAGAAAATAGGTCACCAGCTGTCTAAACAATTTTGCCAATGCACACAAGGCAAGATATATCAAAAGGAAAAGACAGCTGTTATCCTGGAATCTTCACGTTTGGATAAAAAAATGACCCACCTAATTTATGAGTAACACCAATTAAAGTTTTCGAATTTAAGATGAGTTTTTTTTAGTAATTAGAAAACACTTTGGACATAAAAAGTGGAAAAGCAAATTCTTCTTTTCTGTAATCTATAAATTCACTAGAATTTTTGCATCCCTATACAGATGTTTTATTGTTTTCATAATTTATTAAATTCTGCTGATTATTTCAAAATGTTTTAAATGTTACTTAAAATAATATATAGTACAGGTATTATGCATATTACGCACACATGCTGTATATTGAAAGAGACATTTTACCTTTCTGAAAACACACTTCACATATAATGTGGCCACAGTTTGTAACCGCAAGCTGGCGACTGGTGCTAGGTTGATGAAAACAAACATTGCATAAGATCCAATTAGGCATCCCAGTTAGACCTTGAAGACAGAAAAACACAGGGTTGTCGTTGAAGAATTAATAACAATACAATATTATTGATTATTGTAAAATGAAATTCAAATCTTCAAAGTTGTTAAAGCAACACGCATTGCATCTTTGCTTAGTTGTGGATAACTACAGTACATCTATGTGTTTATATAACACATAGTACTTCATAATTAAAACTTGTGTCCTTTTTAATTCCTGTGTATCTAGTACATACTGTCATGGTTCACACACACAAGAAATCTGCCTTGTCCAAGATGTGTAGCCCTGGGGAACCTTGAACATTCAAGATTTCTTGATACAGACTGAAAGCAACTGAACAGGAGGGCACCTGAGTTAACCTTAAGAAATGGATTGAACAAAATTACTTCACACCAACACCAAACAAATCCTAACTGTCCTGGGTCAAACACCTTATTGAGCACATGGTATTGGATCAGTTGTGGAAGATCCCATAGTTAGGACTTCAAGGCTAAACTAAATTGGTGTGCTCGTAAGTCCCAGCTGCAATGAACTGTGAGCTACCAGACATTCCCAAGGTATATCCTTACATTAAACTCAGTAGCAATGGATTCCAGCTAGTGACTGCTGCCCTCTCAAGCTTCCTGACTGAACTAAACTATTATTATGCTTTAGGCTTCATGAGCATGAGTTCGAAATACTAGCTAAAATTAAAATAATCGTATTTTATAGCTAAGATAAATGAGGCAGTGCGGTGGCTCTGTGGCCAAGGATCTGTCCCTGTGGCAGGCAGAGGAATCCTACTCCATTGGTGTCAGGAATTAGTAGTGAGGACCCTATGCAGAAAACCAGGGCAAACTCCAAAAGGCATAGTCGAAAGAACAATCCGAGGTCTGAAAGCCGTAGGTAAACTAGCCGGTGCAAAAGTACAAATAACCAGAGGCGTAGCCGTAATCCGTAAGGAAGCCGAGAGTCAAAACCAGAACCAGGAGACTTAAACGGAGAACAAACCAGGGTCAGGAAGCCAAAAACCAAGTAGTAAATAACAATGAGACTGGGAGTAGCTCTATCCAGGAAAACCCTAATACTGATCACCGGGAAAAGTGTGAAGCAGCATTAAATAGGCTGGGGAAAAGGGCTAATTGGGAACTGTGCTGGAATGTGAGGTGGAATGCCGATTCCTCCAGGGGCCCGGCGTAACAGTTGGGCCCCTGAGCAAGGCCCTTAACCCCAACTGCTCCAGGGGCGCCGTATAAATGGCTGACCCTGCGCTCTGACCCCAAGCTTCTCTCCCTGTCTGTGTGTCTCATGGAGAGCAACTTGGGGTTAGCGAAAACACAAATTCCTAATACAAGAAATTGTCTATGGCCAATTAAGTGATCTTATAAGATATAGATAAATAATTTATGTTATCCAACCTGTGTCTGTGTTATACAACAATCATTAAAACACATATAATGTACATAATTTGAGAACATATGAAAATGTCAAAATTCTAATAAGGCAGTATATGTAGTTATACAAAAGCTAATAATATTTGCGCATACAATTGCAATGTGAGAACTACAAATTGAAGTTACAGAAGAAACTTTTGTCTTTACCTTTCATGTGAATCACAGAATGCACTTTCTTTTACAAGAGCTTATCTCCATCACAGTTAGAAATTTGCTAACATTAAGCTTGTACAGCATGGCAATATTATGTATGCTCAAAGAGTATGCTATAATAGAATGATAACCAGTCATAGGCTTAATTATTGTGTGAAAAACATTGTAGAAGTGATGTCAACATAATTATGACAGTACTGAGAACTACTGAGCCTAGTAAATAGTTGAATGTGCTCTGGAAATTTAATTTTTTTTATTGGGCTATAACAAAATGATTTTAACTGCCCAATTAAGCCACTGTTGAGCTTGATCATTCTTCCATTACTTAACTACATCATAAATGAATAATTGAAAAGTGTAGATATATACTGAAATCCTATTGAAATAAATAAATATGTGATTAAGGTTTTGTATGATTATAATTATGAGGTAATTGCTTTGCCCTTTATCCAGTTCTCCTGCAGCACCTGTTTAACTTTCCCCTTAAAGAGGCACCATTTTTTACTTATCAGTGAAACCATTCAGTGATGTTAGTTGGCACTCCTGGGATAGGCAAACCATACGCTAGGGGAAAGTTTTATTACGTTGTATAAAGAAGGACACCTACAACTGATGCAAGGTATTTTTCCGATCTTCCACTGAATTTCTGTGGTTAGAGTATCTATACATTGAAATAAAATTCCTTGTCACCAGTTTAAGCCTTATACACTACTACACTGTCATCTTTCAAAACACGTGGGCTTCAAACTTACTCCAGATGTCTGAATGTTACAAAACCACTATTGTTTTCTCTTATATGGCCTTTTTATGAACACAGCTCTTGAGTAATTTTGTGTGTTACCATTTTGTAATGGCTAATGGATTTTGTAGGCTAATAGCACAATGGATATTACATTCTTACAAAGAGTGACAGTTAAATTTGCACATTTAATGGCATTTTACTATTTATTAAAAAGATACAGTAGATATAAAGATACACACGAACATGGCTTATTTATATTTATCTTCTGAAGTCTAATGCAAAGGAAATGGTTTGCTTACATACTGTACATTAAAATTCAGAATTCTTAATCTGCAGCTATGTACTAAACCTGAGCAGCTGGTGACTCCCAAGGTTAATGATTGTTTGTACTGTAATTCTGTGAGCAGTTAGCCCTGATCACCTGAAAGTACCACACTACCTGTCTCTACATTAGTATACCTAAAACATAAATTCAAACGTTTGCAACTGATCCACAGAGGGTCAGCTACTTTGCTTTTACAGTTAATACATTTGTTTTCAAAAGTTCAGTTCTAAGAGTGTTGCTCTATTTGCTGACTGCTTGTTTGCAGTTGAGAATCCCCCTCTATGAATTGGCTTCAATACTCTGCCATCCTCCCCACTGATAGCTGATGTGTGGTGAGCGTTCTGGCGCACTATGGCTGCTGTTGCATCATCCAGGTGGGGCTGCACATTGGTAGTGGTGGAGGGGAGTCCCCATTACCTGTAAAGCGCTTTGAGTGGCGTGTCCAGAAAAGCGCTATATAAGTGTAAGCAATTATTATTATTATTATTATTATTATTATTATTATTATTATTATTAAGTCATTCGACAGATTATTTCAACAATTCATGCCCTTCACAATTTATGAATTTCTGTATTACAGTGATTCTTAGTGCTTTTCTTGGAATACCCCAGTGTCTGCTGTTTTTTGTTCTAACTGAGCCCCTTAACAACCAGTGTTAATTTGTGCCTGTAACTGTTCTGCTTGCTGGTTTAGACTTTTTTCTTTACAATTGGCCCTGAACTACTACAGACAGCACAATATACTGTAAAAGAGCTCTATACAATGACATTACCAGAATCTCCACCACAAAATACACTGGAGTGTGGAAAGGTATTGAAAGAAGACCTTTTGCAAAAACAAATCTTTCTTGCACAATAAGACTCTTACATTACAGGGAGCCTTTGAAATTAAAGTGCTGAATTATGGTACATCTTAGTGAATAAGTGCTTATGAAAGCTATTTATGATCATAGTTTCAGGCTTTTGTCAAAACGTAATTCATTTTCCTATGTGTAATTCAGACAGCATTTAGTCAATACTAATGCATATTTATATGCTTAGTAAAGTATTATTAAATAGTACTAAGGTAACTCAAAAGTTAAATCATTCAAAGTAATACATTTGGTATTTTTTAATATTTACATATTGAGATTCTACATCCTATATAATTTTACTTTAGTTCATAAAACAGTAAAAACAGGGCATTGATCCGTGCATTACCTACTATGAATTAACAGAAAATCTTGATTTTTATTTTCAAAGTCAGAGGAATGCCAATGCATGAGTCCTAAAGTGGGTTATGCAACAATTTATCATGGTTACCCCACCCTGAAATACCAAAAGACGCTTTCTTCAGCATTAATGGATGTTATGGACACACTGATATTGATGTCAGATGTTGGATTTACTCAGAAATGTTGTTTATCCTTAATCTTTGAAATCAGTTTCCAGACTGTTTTTTTTCCATACCATACTTATCCAAAATTCAAAAAGCTGTGGTGTACTCTCACATTTTTTCACGGCTGTCCTTCCCCCAGTGAGCAATAACATTCACTCTGAGGACTGTGCATAGTAGAAAAAAACTCAACAATGTGAAACTAATCATCAACAAAAAATACATTTTAACTCATTACAAACTGGTAATTGTATTACAGTATCTTTACTAATTCCTGTTCAGATTGATAAATAAATATCAGGAAGTATTTATCTTTAGGTTTAATGTATTTGCAAAAACTTCAGATGAACGTCTAGAAGTTCAAATATTAAATCACTTTATGAAACCACTGATTAAACCATCAAAGAGCAAATAACTGCCCTAGGAGTCGCAGCAAGTTTTGGACAGAATATATTTATGGGTAAATTTCCCCACCGTGTGAAATTATTCCATACCCAGTTCGCTCTTACCGTGTTGAAGCTAGACGTTCAATCTGAGCTCAATTGATCAGATTTAAATCTCGTTCAGTGAAGATTAATAATCCAGCACAGATGCAGGCAGTAATTATGGAAGCCCTTCACACCTGCAATGTAAATAATGGCAGAGTGGAAATCCCACATTTAGTTCCTAAGGGACATTTTAGTTCAAATGTTAATGGGTCACCATTAATCCTGAATCTGCATATGAGGCTCATTGCCAGCAACAATGCTACAGTACAAATTCAATACAACGTTTCTAGTCGAAAACGAATGTACCGTGTGACACTGGTTTGTCGAGGTTCATATTCGTAACACAGGATACTGTACTGTACGTTATTCGTGAAGAAATAAAGACCCACATAGAAGACAGCGATTAGCTCTGAGTTTTGTGCGCTCAAATTTGACCGCAGTTAATCCTTAGTGTTAAAAGATTCGATTTAAACCTATTTCAAACCTTAGAAGTTACCTGCTAGCCCGCGTCTTCACGAAGGACTAATGAAAAATGATATCTGTAGTGACGAAACACAACCATACCTAATTCAGAACCAAAGACAGTGACTCTTTTTTCGTTGCGTAGCCGGTATTTCCACTTCTGCAGCGCACCAAGACTGAGTGTCAGCAACTCTCTGTACGTCCTGGCGAGACAACTACACGTTTTTTTCTTCTTAATTAAATCGTCAATATTCTTGTTCTATCCCCCCTATTTCGCAGTCACCAATGGTGTATTTTACGATTGCGAATGCCACAACCGCCTACAGGAGAAAGTAAGGAAGTTAAAGCTCGGCCCTCTCGCCTTTTAATACGCCTTTTAATACGTCACAGCCGATACAGCCCTGATTGGAGGAAAGGGGCGCGTCCCTCGCAGACTGCAAGGGGTCGCTTCGAGCCGAGAGAGCGCCGGCCAGTGATCCCGCGATCCTTGAGTTCAAAGTGTACACGGGCGAGCGCCTTTACCGCTTGAGCCGTTAGCGAAACCCAGTGATTAACAAGATCTGTATGACTGTTACTTTTAGATAAGTAGAAATACCAACAGCCTGAAACTTCAAAGGATCACAGTTGACTGTTCATGAATCAATTAACTGGCTAAATCAAATCTCAAATCAGATCAAAGCTCCCATATCTTCCAAGTATTTAAGGGTGACCCAAAAGACCCGCTAGCCTGTGGCTTTCCATGGTGGGGCTAGCCACTCCTTAGACAGCATGCCTCATGCCTTCTAGATGTGCAAAATGTGGAAATAGAGTATGTATTGATAAAATCTTCTGTAACTGAAAATACAGTCCAGTACATAAAAAGAACCATTATCAGAAAGAAAACTTACTATTGAAATTTAGCAGTTTAAGAATATGTTGTGCTAAATGGTTGTATACAGATACAAAATATATACAGAGTTGTTAGCATGCAGCCTATTGGCAGTTGTGTATGATCATGGTGAGAGTGTTCTTAACACATAAAAAATAACTCTACTAAAACATCATAAGTGCCCTGGGCTCATCAGGAGTAAATTGATTTTTTTACTTAGGACAAAATAATGAGTAGCTACCCTATTTACTGTATTAATGAAGTATAGCGATGCAGGAAACAGACATATTCTTGAATGTCCACATACAGTGCCTTGCGAAAGTATTCGGCCCCCTTGAACTTTTCAACCTTTTGCCACATTTCAGGCTTCAAACATAAAGATATAAATTTTTTATTTTATGTGAAGAATCACCAACAAGTGGGACACAATTGTGAAGTGGAACGAAATCTATTGGATTTTTGAAACTTTTTTAACTAATTAAAAAAATGAAAAGTGGGGCGTGCAAAATTATTCGGCCCCTTTACTTTCAGTGCAGCAAACTCACTCCAGAAGTTCAGCGAGGATCTCTGAATGATCCAATGTTGTCCTAAATGACTGATGGTGATAAATAGAATCCACCTGTGTGTAATCAAGTCTCTGTATAAATGCACCTGCTCTGTGATAGTCTCAAGGTTCTGTTGAAAGCGCAGAGAGCATCATGAAGACCAAGGAACACACCAGGCAGGTCCGTAATACTGTTGTGGAGAAGTTTAAAGCCGGATTTGGATACAAAAAGATTTCCCAAGCTTCAAACATCCCAAGGAGCACTGTGCAAGCGATCATCTTGAAATGGAAGGAGTATCAGACCACTGCAAATCTACCAAGACCTGGCCGTCCCTCTAAACTTTCAGCTCAGACAAGGAGAAGACTGATCAGAGATGCAGCCAAGATGCCCATGATCACTCTGGATGAACTGCAGAGAACTACAGCTGAGGTGGGAGAGTCTGTCCATAGGACAACAATCAGTCTTACACTGCACAAATCTGGCCTTTATGGAAGAGTGGCAAGAAGAAAGCCATTTCTCAAAGATATCCATAAAAAGTCTCGTCTAAAGTTTGCCACAAGCCACCTGGGAGACACCCCAAACATGTGGAAGAAGGTGCTCTGGTCAGATGAAACCAAAATCGAACTTTTTGGCCACAATGCAAAATGATATGTTTGGCGTAAAAGCAACACAGCTCATCACCCTCAACACACCATCCCCACTGTCAAACATGGTGGTGGCAGCATCATGGTTTGGGCCTGCTTTTCTTCAGCAGGGACAGGGAAGATGGTTAAAATTGAGGGGAAGATGGATGTAGCCAAATACAGGACCATTCTGGATGAAAACCTGTTGGAGTCTGCAAAAGACCTGAAACTGGGACGGAGATTTATCTTCCAACAAGACAATGATCCCAAACATACAGCAAAATCTACAAAGGAATGGTTCACAAATAAACGTATCCAGGTGTTTGAATGGCCAAGTCAAAGTCCAGACCTGAATCCAATCGAGAATCTGTGGAAAGAGCTGAAAACTGCTGTTCACAAACGCTCTCCATCCAACCTCACTGAGCTCGAGCTGTTTTGCAAGGTAGAATGGGCAAGAATTTCAGTCTCTCGATGTGCAAAACTGATAGAGACATACCCCAAGCGACTTGCAGCTGTAATCGCAGCAAAAGGTGGCTCTACAAAGTATTAACGCAAGGGGGCCGAATAATTTTGCACGCCCCACTTTTCATTTTTTTATTAGTTAAAAAAGTTTCAAAAATCCAATAGATTTCGTTCCACTTCACAATTGTGTCCCACTTGTTGGTGATTCTTCACATAAAATAAAAAAATTATATCTTTATGTTTGAAGCCTGAAATGTGGCAAAAGGTTGAAAAGTTCAAGGGGGCCGAATACTTTCGCAAGGCACTGTATATACAGTACAAGCACTCAAACTCAACCAACTAATTCACTGCCAGCTGCCTCATAGCTACAGTGTCTACAAGTAGAGGGGCTGACAGGTACGTTCTCTCACATACCAGTAGGGTCACAACGTAGAAGGAACAGAAAGAATACAGAGACACCATGACTAACGAAAACCCAAGACAAAAACTGAGCAATGCAGTCCCAGTACTAGCAGGCCTTGAATCAAGAGGTTGCAGCCTGAGTCCAACACTGTTCAATATCTACTGTATATACTGTAAATGCAATAGCAGAGTTGTTGGAAGATTCTGCATTGCCTAGCCTTACATTACACAACACAGAGATCGAGTTCTTCCTCTACGTTGGTGACCTGGTCCTGCTCTCACCCAGAGAACAGGGGCTGAAGCAGAGTCTGGCGTTGCTGGAGCAGTACTGTCAGACCTGGGCAATGACAGTCAGACAAGACCAGAGTCATAATTTTCCAAAGCTAGAGCTAGATCTCCTGGAAACACGTACGACTTTACACGGAATAACATCACTCTTGAACACACAACCAGCTACACATAATTTTGACTGACTATCAGCTCGTCTGGGAGTTTTGACCTGGCAGTGAATACTCTGAGGGAGAAGGCACTCAGGGCTTTCTATTCAAAAGGAGGTTTTTCAACATCAACCCTCCCAAAAGAATCTGGCTTTAATTATTTGAATACGAAATCCAACCCATTGCCCCATGTGAAAGTGAAGTGTGGGGTCTACCTTCAGACCAGGATTACATAAAATGTGATAAACACCCCACAGGAACTCTGCACACTGAGTTCTGTCAAACCTGCTTTTATGTGCAGAGAAAAACTCAAAACAAAATATGCAGAGCAGAATTAGGCCAAAACCCCCTGCTGATCAAAGTATGGAAAAGAGCAATAAAGTATAAGCTACATCTAAAAAGCAGTGACAAACCTCTTACCACTACAAGGCCCTACTGAGCCAAGATCTGAGCCCAAAGAAGAGCCCCGTTCAGGACCTGAGCCAGCTGGTTTACATTTATCTACGTTTTGGCAACACTGTAATTCATTGGTCATGCCAATAAAGCTTGTTGAATTGAATTGCTATGCCCACCAGGGGGAGTAATACTCTGTCTGGTGCAGTGTAAGGAACTCCAGGCCATCATACAATAAACGCATGCTGAAAATGCTACCCTGTCCTATAAATAAAACAATAACACAAAGGGTAACTAACAAGAGCACACCAATACAATGCCTGAACAATGCCGCCCAGTCAGTCCCAGTCCCAGCAGCTCCCGATCAGAAGAGCTATATAAAAACAAGAGGCCCGTTGCAGTTACAATACACTGACCTCTTATGAATAAAAAAATCAATTGGCATTAAACACTTTGGTATTTCAAGGTTTCATATCTTATAAATAAAGAAAAAATAAAACTTTAAAATAATAATGTATATATTCATGCTAATTGATAAATATTTATTTATTTTTCTTTAGCATGCTGATATGATGTTGTGAGAGGTCATTTTAAGTTTGAGTTCTTAAGCAACATACGGAAGAGCATTGCTGCCACCAATGAAAAAAAAATCCGAGAATTCCGAGATAATTTTCTTGTAATTATGACTTAGCAATTCTCTTGTACTTTATGTGCTCATGCGATAGCACAATTATCATATAATACCTATATCAAGTAGGTAGCTAAGTCAGCATGCGTAGGCTGCAAAGAAACACGTTAAAGGTTTATTCCATGCTGAAAAGAGAAGAAAAGAAACACAACATTTTGGCTTTGAGTGCTTCACAGCCAAAATGTTGTGTTACTTTTTTTTCTCTTTATGTATTCCATGCTGAAAAGAGAAAAAAAGTAACACAACCAAAATGTTGTGTTTCTTTTCTTCTATGTTCAACATGGAATAAACCTTTAATTTATTCCTTTAATACTACAGCGCTTTCAGGTTCTCGTGGGTTTGCACCCTCGCGGCTACCGCCTCCGTTGGGCCCTCCGCCGCTGGTGCTTGAACCCAGGTCTCTGGCGTCACTCAACAGGGAACCAGCTGGCTGAGCTAAAGGGAGATGTCGATGACGTCACCGCTCTGGCAACCGGCTCACACAACCTGTAATGTCGGCCGTGTCCATTACGATACCTATATCGCTACGTGCGGACTTACAGTTTTAAGCAGTGGAAGTCATTGCACGTGTAACTGTTCATAACTGAACCATAATTGCTTTGATCTCTAAATCCCACAAAACTGGTCCTCATGCTTGTAATGATTCTGCTTATATTTGATTTCATTATGACTAAACCCCAGTCGAAATCTGTACAAATTCTGCAGGCGCTGGACACAATCATTAAACCGAAAGTGCCAGTCAAGTTCATCATAGCTTCTACATGCGTTCAGTGCACAATGTAACAGGTTGTACATACACTGATTTAAGCATTGCTATCTTGTAATTACGAGATAAGGGGGCTAATTGTTTTTTTCCCTTAGTGGCAGCAATGCGCATCTGTAGCAATGGTTTTTTAAATAAAAACTTTTGAAAAGGTACAGCAACAGGGTCAATGAGTCACTCAATGGAACACAGTTACAAATTCTGTAGAACATGCTTTTCCCAGTTACAGCGTATGAATCAAAACCCCTTCCTCTGTGACCCAGATTGTTTGTCAAAGAAGAGAGCAAACAAGCTTTTAATATAGCCCTGAAAAGTAGAATGTGAAAGGAGATTATAATTATTGATATATAAGCTATATTATCGCTTCGTTTTCTTAATAAATTTGTAGGAACTAATGTTTGCATGTTTATTTCCAAACTTAAGTTAAGCACAAGAGATTCACAGAATTGTCTGACATCACTTGGCTAGTTAAAAGGAGGAATAGAAAAATATCTTCTTCCTGACATTGTTGAAGATCTGAATATACAGTACAGATGTATGCTCTCTGTGCGGTTTTCTGTTGTTGCGTCTATGCACTATATCATTTTCCAGGCTAGCTGCTCTGGTCAAAATAGATCCAGATGAGTTTATAAGCTGATTAAGAGCACTCGAGAGACATTTGCTTACAGTATGTCACAACCTGAAAAGTAGAAGAATAAGAGCAAAAATAAACACAATGAATACTTCCAAATTTCACATCGTTTTCCAGCATTTACTCCGTTTTTCTAGGTGGAAAGATACAGTACACCAAATAATTTACAAAATAAGGAAAGAAAGCAATGAAAATGTGGCATGTGAATTAAATATTAAAGCTCCAATTTAGATTTTAACAGTTATTCAATTCTAGGAAGGAACACCATCATTTTAAACTGAGTCATTGTTACAGAGGCAAATGTTTAAAGTGTTATCTTCAGCTTGATAGTCTAGGATAGTAAAACAATACGCATTATTTTTTTTATTATTTGCTTGCATGCTGTATGTATTTAAACAATTAACTACCAGTACTCTAAGTATATTGGCAACACATGGTTTTCCCTAGTCTTACATTATTAAACTAGTTTTTTCTCTATGAGGAAATCTTTCATTTGCTTCATTTGCCAGACTCCCACTGTGATGAGTATGAAGGTCTGCATGATGGCCCACCATAAAACATTACTATTTATGTCTTCACTTGTTTGTCTGAAGGTTTCCTCACGCTCCTGTTGAAAAGAAGACGAGAGGTAAAAACACACAGAGCTGGAAAGAAAAGGAATGAGTGTGTTTGCTAGGGACACAAAAATAAATGAGATAGTAGTGTTACAAACATAGGGGTTACAAAATAGAGAATTATCAGAAACTGACCAAGAGGATTAGTCAATAAATCAATTAAATAATCATAACCCCCAACTTGTAAATGATTTTGCCAAGAATATACCTGAACAGTTGGTATAATTGGAGGCACCTGAATACTTCGTTCTCTGGCACAACTTCAGTGAAAAGAGTAATAATTCAGGTACACTGGATTAAACAAATCTTTTGTTAACAATGACAATACACACACTAAACAACACACAGCATAAACATATACGGTAACATTGTTTGTTTTTGTTTATCTTCACATGGTAACAATTATCAAAATAAACATGTTTAATGTGCACAGAAAAGAACTATCCCCAGCAATTATTCTTCCTCCCAATAACTACTGCTTTCCAGTATCCAGGAGATTGAAGTAGACGATCAGCTACTAAGTCACTCTCTTAGTTTGAAAAGGGGGCTACACAAACATTCAATCTAATGGTCTCATCTCATTTCAATATCGATAGTAGAACATGAAAAGGGTTACAAACAAATGGACGCTATTTGGTTCATCTATTCCGTTTAGTCTTTAGTTAATTAACCCAAGGATCTCATCCAGCCATTTTCTGAAGGAAGTCAGGATATCATTTTCAACAACATGTGTGTTGGAAGAGCTCAGTTTTAAAAACGCGGTGTGTGTCTGTCTGTTTGGTTTGTGTTTCACTGCTCATTCTGAATGTGTTCGCTGGGTTTACTTTGTCAACGAGAGAGAGACTGACCGAAAAAATTAGCCTAAATCCAAAGTTGCAGTGGGAAGCCACTGTGGGTATTGACAGCTGAAGACTTATGTTCGGTAAAATCTTCAAGTTTTTTGACAAGAATAGAAGTGTAATATAAGCACAACTGATTCTTTGCCTGTAACAAATTGCTCTGAGGGTTTGAGGACTGGTATCATGTCCTATCATAATCTTCACTGCTCAGAGACACTGAAGGTTGATTTCCTTCAGTCTGTCAGTGTTGGACATTAAGTTCTGCAATAGTCTGGTTGCTCTTCTCCGGGCTGATTGCAGAACAGCAAGATCTTTTCTAAAACATGGTGACCAAAATTGTACACAGTATTCTAAATGAGGCCTTGCTAGTTAAACATTTTAAAAATAAAATCCCTTTAAATTCTATTATTTTAACTATATATCCTCACATTTCTTGCCTTTTATCTGTTAAAATTCACATTTTGTCTAGGAGATGTAAGTAAAATGTCTATATTGATAATAAGTAGCAATCTTCTAGCTCATTTTCTATTCTCTTTATAGATTTTTGTTCTACCTGAGTGCAAAAAACCATCATCTGCAGATGCAAGCCCAGATTTTAATTTTATTTAAATCTTTTAAAATTTTATTTTCCACTACTTCAACAGTGTTTGCTAATCCTCCTGGTTTCGTGTGCACAGCAAACGTTATTAGTTTACTTGAATCTAAATAACTGATAGAATTTAAGAAGAGCAGTGTGTTTACTGAAGATCCCTGTGGAATTCTACTAATTACATCACCCCATATCTGTACTCCTTGTTTTCTGTTTATTAGTGTATTATCAACCATTCAGGTCTTCTGGAATGTTCTTACCCTCTGGTAGTTCTGCTGCTTGATGATGTGCCGCACTTCTTCAATCAGATGCATCAATCTGTACTCCATGGCTCTGACTGTATCTTTGGCTTTGACAATGGAAGGGTCCAGAGTGTGCTCTCCTTTCTGCACATCCAGGTGAACTCTCTGGAGGTCAAGAATATTTTCACTTGCTATCATATGGACTTTTACTTATTTCTTTGTGGAAACTAAGTCATTAGGAAGTGCAGCAGTCTGCAAGGGTGTGCAAAAAAAGAAATGAACCCTCAAACGTGCTTCACAGGTGGAAATTACATCCCCTTTAAAAGCAGTGCGTTTGCTCAAGTCCTCTCGCTTGTGATACTGTTTCTAAGGGTTCTGAGTCCTCTCACAAGAATGGTGATGGCTGTCCCAAAATTTTTCCAGGTTAGGTTTTTTGAGATCAACAAGACAAAAGTACATTTTATTTTAACTTTTGGTTCCTTTTTAACATACTGCAGGTCAGACTAGCTCTCTTGAGCTTCACATGTTTTGATTGATTATAATTCTTTTCTAATTTTCTCATTTTAATGTGTTACTTCTTCTCCTTCCTCTTTGCATTTCATTTGTATTGTAGATTGAGAAATAAGGACAATATACTGGTAACTGTAAATATGCAATATGTAATCCAATACAGAGTCACAGCCTATCCCAGTAAGCAGTGAGTGCAAGCAGGATACACCCTGGACAGGATGTTAGTCCATCACAGGGTATACAGACACAGATGCCCACCAGGACCAATTAACATACCAGTATGTACTAATGAGTATGGGAGGAAACCAGAGCACCCATAGGAAACCCACACGAACACAGGGAGAACATACTATACAAACTCCGCACAGATAGTACAACGTGAATTGAACCCAGGGCCCCAAGGCAGCAATGCTAACCACTTAACCACCATGCCACCCCCTGAATCTGAACAATGTAAATGAAACAACACACCGTATAAGAGAAGGGGAAATAGAACATAACATAAAGGGAAAAAAAACATGATAATAGCTATACATATGAGTTTGTGGATATAGTGAATGAGAGCTGAGGAAGGGCTACAGGCTCTCCACTCTAACCCAATCTTCTTTTAAAAGCACAACATAATAAGCTGCTTTATTAAATCTTATCAGTGCATTTCAGGTTATGCTGTAGGTATGTAGTTTATCTCTGACCTAATGAACTTAAAGAGAAGGGGAAGGTTGCTTACAGTTTAGTCTTTAACATCTCGCCTGCAGGAAATGGAAAAATGCAATAGTGCTAAGGGGTCTGATTCAATATTTGTCAGTAAAATACTGTACCACTGGACCACTGGCAAAAGCGGGTAAAGAATCAAATGGAATTTCAGAACAACTGACTGCCCAAAAGTTTTTTTCTTTCCTGCAAGACATCTGAAAGTACTGATTTTCCAGCAGGACAATGCAAGACTACATGATTGTGTGATTAATGTTAATGGAAACAATGGTAAAATCATGCTTTTTCTCCAGACCTAAATCCATTGGAACAGCTCTGTGACCAACTCGCCATTGTCATCAACATGATAAGACTGCAACCAGCCAAACAGTTTTCATACTTTAAACTTACCAACTTGTCTCCGGCAAAAACAGCAAATGTAGTTGAGGTTGACTGTAAACAGATATAATGTTGACCTGAAGTATGTGAGGTAAATGAGAATTTTCCTTCCTGGGAGTATTTTTTAGTCATCACAGTCTAAAACACAGGAACACAAACAACTGTTATTTTTCTGTTTAATCAATATTATGTGATCAGCCAGGTTCAGTTTCTTTGTAAGAAGGAACAAAATAATCTAGACAAATAATTTTAATACTCCTACAGTAGTTGCAGTGATACTGGTAGTTGTAAAGGTTCACTGATGTGCATTGAAACCAGTAACCAAAAACTCAGTAGCATAGCATATAATGTACAGTAATCTACATTTACAAACAGTAAGCAGATATGTTTGTTATCTGATTGTGTGGTTTTCGTTTTTTTTGGTAAAAAAAATACTAAGCATATAATAATAATAAGAAAAGACGTGATTTCACAAAAATGCAAAAGATCAGTGTTTGATAACTCGAAAAATGTGTCAATGAAGAATCTGTACAAATAACCATTCAGAAAGACATGATTTTAGTCAACAGAAGAACAGTGAAAAATTACAGTATGTCATGCTGAGTAATGCGCATTGCATGCACAAATGAAGGTGGGCTGTCTTTGAGAGAAGTTGCCTGAAGAAGGAAAAGTTGTAATTCCACTAACAGCAGATTTGTGCAGAGACATAAACACGGTACATCCAGGAAGACAGATATTGAACACACCACCACAGGACCATTCCATTAATTTGATCTCTGAAGTGTCTTAGACTGTAGTGGCTAAAGTACAAGATGTTCATCGGAGAAATAGCCTGCACATCAATATAACAACTGAAGATTTCTGCCTGCTTGAAAATGTTGTGCATTCACACAGGCAGCACAAGGGCCACTAAGCACACATCGTTTGTGTGTCAGAAAACAAAGAGTAGTGTCACGAACAGTTCTTTCCGGG
The DNA here is from genome assembly GCF_059453375.1 of Lepisosteus platostomus. Classification (NCBI taxonomy): domain Eukaryota; kingdom Metazoa; phylum Chordata; class Actinopteri; order Semionotiformes; family Lepisosteidae; genus Lepisosteus; species Lepisosteus platostomus. The sequence continues at coordinate 49,658,655 of NC_142611.1, forward strand.
CCCTATGCTGACGACACAATCCGGAGAAGTGAGGAAACACTGGGGGAAAAGTCATGCAGGAGACGGGAATGGAGAGGGGGAGTGAGTGCGGGGCAAACAATCCAAATAAGTCCATAGGTGAATTCCAAAACACAAGCATAAGTCCATGACCAGGGGATCCATCCAGAAGATTAAAAACGGGAACCGGGTCAGGACCAGCAGGGGGAACGGGAACAGAAAGTTAAAACCATAATGGAGTCAGACGTATCAGGACCCGGGCTCACATGAACTGGGAGTCAATGTAGAGCGCCGATTATCGTCTGCGTCTGGCTTTTAAGGGGTAACTGAAAGGGGGCTGGAATAAGGAACAGGTGCGGGGAATGAGGCAGAATGAGAAAGGGCTGGAGGAGTGGCGATCGTGACAAGTAGAGGAAACCTTTATTTTCCAATTGATAAAGTTTTTACCCTTAGAGATCAGACAGAAGACAAAAAGTAAGGAGATGACATGGTGAGAGTTGCTGACTGTTGAGTTGTTGAAGTCTGCTCAGCAATGCATTGAAAAAGTCCTTGATCCAACAGTTGTTTTTATTACAACATGTCATTCTGTAAGTGCTGAATTTCCAGCAGGACAATGTGAACCTACAGTGATTTGGGACTACAATTGCACAATCTCAAGGAAACAATGCCATAATCCTGCCTTTTCTCCAGACCTAAGTCCAGTAGAATATCTGGGTGATCTCCTTACCACTCCATCGACATGAGACAACTGCAATCAGCCAAAGCTTATTGGTTGGCTGCAGCTGCACAGGGGAGTAGTGAAGCAGCCCACAGCAGTCTGTCCAGAGGCTGATCAGGTCTCTGTGTCAGCACTGACAGAATCAGGTTGATGTTCAAGGAAATCATACCGGATAGTAAATAGCTTTGAAATATAAACTTTATAACTGTTTAAAATAAACCTGTATGTTATATTTCATATTGAAAACATATAATTCTTTATATTTTTGGTCACATTTTCAGTTGTTTTGTTCAACAATTCAAAACAATTACAGTGATAATTAAAGGAATGTAAGGAGTTGAAATAATGTTGATTTAGTTGTTATTATTATAATAAAATAGGAAGGCAGGAAAATACTTGAGGCACAAAACTAGATTCCTAAATTAATCTTCATTGCTAATGAAGATTAGTAAGGGATCAGCGACTGAAACATTCACCAACTTTTATTTTTTTTAAAAAGAGCATTTTTATTCAGAAATATTTTAGATATATAGTATATACCATATTGTACCAAATTAAATGAAAAGTTTGACTAAACTATTAATCATAAATTAAAGTCTACTGTTTGATTTCTTTTCTGTGTTGCTTATTATTCAGTATCTACCCGATATCAATTTGACTTAAAATACTCCCTCATGAACATTTATCATGCTATTTTTACAATAGAATATTTCTCCTGGCTTTACTGTTATATACCCATAGGTTTTCTATACATTCAAATGCATTTGCTATACTTTACTCTACTGAACCATGAAAATACAATTATCCCATCTTTAATGACCAAGTAGTGATGGCTTACCAGCTCATACCAAGGACAACATCTCCTATAGTATAGTATCCCTCCCCACGCACCGTACTTCTGGTTTGGAGATTCAGAAGAGACAGTGCTCACACATTCTAAATTTCACATAAATAAGAATGTAAAATATACTGTATGATTAGATACTGCTTGGTTCAAATCCTGGACTCTAATATTTCTGGAACCCAGATTTACAGTATAGAAACATTGTGTATTTAAACAAGTCATATGATGGGAAAAGGATGATAATCACAAATGTCATTTACGTGGATAAAATATGCGTTAATGCAACATTAGGAACATTTTTATAAGGCATTTTAAAATATGCATGGTTTTCCATCAATATTTGTTGCCTGCTAGTTGAAAAGCCTGCATTTGGAGTCCCTACAAAGTATTTAAGATTTAAACTACCAGCCTGTCTACCTTTAAAAACAGAAATTGTGCCAATCATCATTTTTACCTGAAAGTCCGGGTCTCTCACCGCTACGTTCATGCCGAGTTGAAATGCAGAGTCCCGTTTGCTGCCATCCCAGAGCTCCGTTTTAAAATTCCCTGAATAGAATGGAATTATATACTGTATATTTGCAAGTATTTGTTTACATTTGGTAAGAGCTGATAACATTAAGTAATATTAAGTTAAAATTCCTTGTTTAATCTAATTAAAAATGTTATCCACTGTTTTTTTTCCAGGACCCAGAATTGGAAGAAGTGATTAGAATACTGTATGTGTGTTGCTTTTTTTCTTACACATGTTTCCTACTTAGCGGCTCAGGGGTGCTTTTAAGAAATTCATACCCTTTTCTCTTCTTCATAAGCACACTGAAATGTCTTAGTTCTATCGTTCCCTTTTCTGAAAGCATAAAAAATGATAAAGCAACTTTTTTTTCCAGTTCTGAAACTTGTAAGGCATGCAGTCAGAGGGAATGTTACATCACACCCGGTGAACTGAATGTCTTTCTACCTGATGATATTTCTGTGTAATTCAATCACCTGGAAAACATTTAAAACTGTCCAAGTGAGCTAACAGCTGTCATATCCTTATGTAGGATTTTTTTGTTGAGTAACTTTTTGCAGCACAAACTCACCTGTCACTAAAGTGTCTTGTGGAATGTCTTCAATGATACACTTTTCTTCTCTTTCTCCCAAGTCAAAAAACATAGCGGACGACAAGCACAAGCAAGAAATCAGTAACAGTCCAATACTTCTAACTCTCATTTTCTAAATGTAGCACACAACAATAGCAAACAGGAATTAGCAAGAGCTGAAACCTGGAGCTGATGGAATAGGAGGAAACATGAAGCACATGTGTGAGAAGTCAACACCTGACATTTCTGAAAACAGGCTAATTGCCAGCTGCCCTGATAAGAGCAGTTAAAAAGAAAACTTGGATAAGCATATAGTATCTTAAGGACATATAAGTAAGGACATTTCTTGGTGGTAACACAGAAAATATTTTCTAGACTAGTAAAGTAGATTACAGATTACAGTCCGAAACGTACCTCCTTTGTGTAATGTCAAACAATGTTATATAATAAAAATAAACATTTGCAAACAAAACCACAATCCAAAAATTGAGACCAGCTGGAACTCTACAGTAACTTAAAAGACTTGTATATAAATTACCATTGCTAAATACTTTTGTGCCTTATGTTCAGAGGGACGTACAGTTCTTAAATTCAGTTATTTTTTTAATGCTTGAAAGTGGTTTGTGGTTTAAAAATAAATACAAAATGTAGAATAAAGAGCTCTTAAGCCTGCATGTTTCTCATCCTCAGTATTACTGGATGACCTGCCTACATTCTATGTTTTAAATGATTGAAAATAGGCAATACATTTGCCTTAAGGGAGTAATAAATTGAACTATGCTCTTTCGCAATGGCAACTTTATTGAAATACTTGAAACATTCTGTAAAACAAAGATATGAATCATTCATCCATTACTCAGTAAGCTCACTGCATGAAACTGCAAGACACTCAAGTACTTTAATACAGCACCCAAAATGAGCACATAAATTGAAAGCGGATCTTATTGTTTTCCACAGAGGGTTTTTAACTACAGGAGATTTTATTAAATTAGATGGCCATACAGAAAGTAGTGTATGACTCAGTAATGCTATGTCATTTACATTATTGTAACTAAGTCCTTTATGCTACTCTATTTTAAACATTGTCCTTAAGGCAAAGAAGCTGCATATTTGTAGAATAGTGATACAGAATTCTTAAGGCAGTGGCTGACATGACATAAATATGAAGTTAAGTAGTTCTCCTCTATTTCTTCATGTTGAAGGTGAGTTCAACAACAAATTTTGATAGTTTTACTCGGTACCAACAACAATTTGTCAAGTTATTTTCTCTAGGGTGCTTGTTTTGTCACTTTGAGATTGTTCAAACAGGAATGCCCAGAAACAGGAATATTAACTGCAACACTGCTTCACTTCAGTGCTGTTTTAATGTAGTTCAATAGCTTCTGACAGGGTCACATACTGTACAAATGTGAAATCAGCCAGTGGCTAAAATGGAAGGGGCGTGTTATGTTAAAGAACATATTAAATTTTCAATTTAAGAAATTTCTCAATTGCTTGGGAGAATAAATTATCATCACACCAACTAAATGTGTTTATGTTATATTCACATATTTATATTTATATATCTGCATAAATACTAAATTCCCAGCCCCCCATATACTAAATAATTGAGGACATTTGCAACATTGGAAATATGTGCACACATTTTAATCAATCAGTGCTTATTAAGCAAATTATTTATCTATCCATGCATTTGCATTAACCATTTTATCCTTAGATAAAATACACAGCCAGTGTCCCTGACCTTAAATGAACGCCGGACCCTGAAGCTGTGAGGCAGCAAGGCTAATTGCCACATCAGGGTAATTATATGGCATTATATTTATTGTAATTGTATTAGCCACTTCAAGTCTTCCTATGAAGTATAACAAAGCACATTATCCACTGTGTAAAACAGACCTACAGTAGGAGCACTAGAGAAATTCCAGAAAGCGGCATCACATCTTATAACAGAGCTTAAGCAGATGAGTTATGGGGACATGCAACAGGAACAAAATCTTTGTAGTCTTGGTTAAAGACATAATAGTCACATATTCTCTCAGGTCTTCAGCTTTTTGAAGGGAATCAGTTTGATCAAAAGTTGTTTCACATTAAATTAAAAACAAGGCACAGTTGTACACTTGATAAAAGCGAGTTTCATACTGATACAAGAAACGATTTTTTTGGCAGAGAGTTATCAATGTAGCGGGCAGCATGGTGACGCAGTGGTTAGCATTGCTGCCTCGCATTGCTGGGCCCCTCACTCATTTCCAGACCTCCGGTGCCTCTCCAGATGTTCAAGTGAATTTTCTCCGGGTGCTCCAGTTTCCTCCCACAGTCCAAAGACATACTGGGAGGTTCACTGGTTTCTGGGAAAATTGGCCCTGGTGTGAGCGTCAGTCCGTGTCTGTGTGTTCCCTGCCCTGTGCCCACTGTGACCCTTAATTGGATAAAGCAGTCAGAAAATAGATGAATGGATTATCAATGTATTTGGGATTACCCAAAAATCAGGATTACCAAAGTATGTTGTGGATACAGACACACTGGTTACTTTCGGGTCGAGGTCTGATGTTGTGTGGTGTTGTCTACAGAATCACTGACTTTGATGAGTGGCATGGCCTGTTCTGTTCTTGTCCTCTTCACTACAATTGAGCTCATTTAGAGTTAGACAAGACCTGAGATATGTTCTTCAACTGACAGTATGTTTATAGATAAAGCCATTGATATCTACTTGCAATCAAATCTAAACTTAAAATAAGAAATACTCTTTCCCTTGCTTTTCATCAAAATGTATAGTTATTTCAGATCTTGTGTTCTTTGTCTATCAGACACTAAAGGCAAAATCAAACTTGTTGTTTAAGCAATGGAAGATTTTTTTAGATGTTTGTGATGAAGTGTGATGGTTTCTGAACTCCTTTAAATTAAACAAAAAACACAAGGTTCATGAAGAGGATTTTAATCCTTTAATCCTAATTCACCCACAATGTTGCACTTTTAAAACCACCCAACAGACGTTTTATGTATAGTTTGAAGATTAAAGGCAGTTTCCCCCATAAAAAAAAGAAACAAACATGGAAAGAAAAAAACATGACTATACATTTTATTTACAAATTTCACAAAGACTTGTTTGAAGTTATCATTATCATAAATAAACTATACTACTTTCTCCAAGTATAGCTTTGAAACTATGATGTATTTAGTTAGAAAATAACACATTATTTTCAATATCTCTGTCATGTTTATAAAGAACAAAATGGATTTTTAAAACAGGTTTCACTTTACTTCCCAGATATCCCAGTAAATTAAAGTGTTCTGTAACAAAAGCCATACAACAGTAAAATTGTTTTATTGCAATAAATTAGCAACATTTTGACACCTACATAAACAGTATTTTGTTTTTAATATTTTTGGACAGTATTTAAAAAATGAATTGTGTTTTATTAATTAGATTACTAAATCTGGAAAATCTATTTGAATTAAAACAAAAACTAGAAAGAAAATAATGTCTGCTACATACCTTAAAATGATGTGTATTTGCAATGTAAAAGTCACTTTGTCTTTGCACAGCAAATATTTTTAATTTTAAAAAAAATGTAAGTCATATATGTATCTCATAGTATAGGTTTATATTAATACTATTGCATGTAAATTTCATCTTCATGGTTAATTTCAAGCAATTAGAATTAAAAATAATTCAAACTGTAGTTTACCTATACAATATGTTTTTTTATCAAATTAGATTTACCATTCTCCAATTGCTAATAAAGAATTAAATATTGTCTCTTGCACAGGTGTTACGCATGTATTGATAATAATAGCAAACACGTCATCTCTTTTTTATCTCTGATTATTTACCTGTACATTTAGAAAATTTAAATGTATTATTAGGCTAATTTTAAATCAATATTTTACATTAAAAAATATTTCTGGTAGTCATGTACTAATCTTAAAACAGGACAGGCAGAACTCCAGAGCTTAAACTCTCCACGTCATGAAATCTTTCCCGCTCGTTTTAGGATACAGTAGCGTAGGGTTACCTCTGCAGATATCCGTGTGTGTTTACTATTTAGCCACAAGAGGGAGCCATGTAACCAAAAAGACTGAGCATTTAGTCAATGGCATTTCATGTGATTGTAATAAAAGATATTTTTAATGTTCTAATTGCAACGTATTGCACTGCACTAGCTCATGAAAACAATATAAAAACCACAATACAAAATGACAATGTTGCTCATTAAAATGCTAAACTTTCTTGTCTCTGGAATGAACTAAAGAAACTAAAATTGTGATTTTTTTTGGATAGCACGTGAAAATGTGGATGACATTGATTTAAAACTGTTAAATCAAGAGTAAATAATGAAAAACATGTCCTGAAAAATGCAGATTTGTTTTAGAAAAACTGGTATGTCAGCTGATCCTCCCTGCTCTTGGATCAAGTTTCATGCTGTAAGGTTACATTTGATAAGGTGACTTTTTCAAGAAGATCAGGGAATGGTGAGAGAGGGAAAAGATGTCTAGGCAGCAAATACCTAAATAAATCTGTTAATTAATTTGAGAAAGCCCCAGGGAGCACATAGGGATACAGTCGTCCTAGTGTACCTATACTCCGTTTAAAAAAAAAAACATCTAGCAGCTGGAGATACAGGCTACGCCAAACACAGAGGATCTAGTGTGAGATTTACACACAGTTGTCGGGGTCACAGTCCGTGTGTTCCTCGAGGTCTGGACAAGGAGCGCCGTTGTTGGCCGGTTTCAAGCGGATGTAGCGCGTTCTGTGTCTGATGCCTGGCTCCCCACACTTCCCTTTGCACAATCCCCAGGAAGACCACGCCGAGACTTCACAGTCCAGCGGGGTGTCTGAAACCGAAAGACAGGCTGGTCAGTACTGTCCGCTTCCCCCATCTCCTACTGTATGTTGCCCGAGCTGAGATGCTGTATACAGTAAGTACTGTACAAACGGTGAGCAATTACAAAGGTGGCAAATGGAATTCGTGGCACACGTTTTTAAAAGAGGCTAGGAATGTGACTTTGCATTCTCTCAAAAGAATTGATAGTAAAGCTCAACTGTGTGACCGAAACCAATGAGGCGTTTGATATCTTCCTCATCACGAATCACATTCTGATATTTTCAAACAGTTTAGTTTTTGGATACCTTAATTATTGTTATGGGATTGAATCTACTTCATTGTGCAGTGTAATTGTCATTGAAGTCATCTTGGTGGGTGTATGGTGAAATATGTTACAATTTAAAAATGTCCCAAACCACTCTACTGCAACAGCCGAAATATCTGTGCTATGGCTTTGTTTAATTTCTACATTTTACAATGCAAATTCCCATGTGTAAACATTTCTTTTATTTGTTGGCAATTAAAAGACAAACTATAAATCCCTTTCTGTGCGCGGCCTAGTGAAACCGCTAGCTTGGAACTGCCAAGGGAGCTCATGTGCCATGTTCCTCAGATAATGACAAGTCTCCGAAGCAGTGGAATCAAAGTGGATTTTGTTGGCCTTTGGTTAATGGGAATAGAAAAACAATTGTTTCCATTATCATTTGCCATTGTCATCAAGCAGTAATTTGCCCCTAATGGTAATGAATTCTGCTTTAATGTCCAATGTATCTTTTCATAAGTCATTTGCTTTAATGATGCTCAAGCCTATCAGGGTTCAATCATTAGAAGTAGTATTAGTCTGCGGTTTAGTATGAATGTCCCCGGAGTCCTCTGTCCTGAAGGCTCATATCAATTGCGCACACACTACAGGAGAAATAAAGTGAACAGAGGAGAACATCATTTATTTGACAAATTCAACACAAAATACGCAAAGGGGGTCAGGAGGGATTTGATGTAATTTGTTAGTATAATTGGAGGAAGCCATTTGTTTCTACTCCTTCTTCAAACCACACCAGTAAGAACTTATTCTGAACTTGACAACCTGCTGGAGAAATGGCGTGTACGCAGGTAAGAAACAACCTGCATCCACATGTGTCGTTTTTTTTCTTTGAGGAAGGACAAATTGTAAAAATGAACATGAAATATAACTAGAAGCTCTCTTCCCTCCCTTAACAGGTAAAACATGTACTGTGCCCCTCCCTTAACAGGTAAAACATGTACTGTGCTTTAGACATCTGATGGTGAGACTGTGCAGTCTGAAGACAGGTGCTCCAGCATGTCATGTAAAAAAAAACAAGCACAATAAAAATATTTAAGTATTTACAGATCACTTGTGATATAACATTGTCATGCCCAGAGCTAAATACATAACTTGGCTCTTTAGTTTAGAAATCATATACTGTACAAATGAGTTTGCCATAGAAAAGCCTGTGGTTGCATTATAGATTTAGATTAGGCTTCTTATGCAACAGATCTGTCTGACAGAGTTACTGTTATGCAGTAATAGAAGTTTTTGTAGGAAAAGCGTAAAAAAATTGGACTGCATCATCCTTGAGAAGGTCTTTAGATCCATGCAGAGTAAAGAAAGGTTTGAAAAAGCCTACAAATCTGATCCTGTTTCTGTACAGTTATTTTCTGGGTGTGGGCAGAAATCAAGAGTGAATGTGCCACAGCTGTTCCTGCTTTGTCACAGTACTGTAAGAAGACATTGTATTTTGACTTATAAACTGCAAATAATTGATAGCACCCTGAAGAAGGCTCCACGGCCGAAACGTTGTTTCCTTTCTTTTCTTTTCAGCGTGGAATAAACCTGTTACCTCTTCCTTTGCATGGAATAAATTAGTCGTAAGGCTGAAAGTGCAAGATACTGTAAACCTAAGGAAATAGACTATAACCTTTAAACTTAGACACATTTGGAAAAATACATATTTTGAAGATGGATACTTACAGCAAAATGCACATGTACTGTAATGTTTTCATAAAGAGAAAGGTGGATACTTTAATGTGATCTTTTTCTTAACTACAGTAAATGTAATTCTTCAAAAGCCCCTTGTTAGAACGTTGTACCTTTGAATATGTATTAAAAGTCAAAATGGCTACCTAGCAGTTGGAACTGTGTTCTGCTTGCTATAACTTTAATATGCTGTGTAAATAACAAAGTTAGTTTGAACTAATGACCTGTGACTCAAAAGCAATGTGACATTTATTACAGATCTGGCATGTGCACGACGTACAAAACACTGAAACAAGAAGAGAGAAAAAGTCATCTGAACCGTTAATCAAACCCTTGCTTCCATTACAAACATTTCCTGATTACTTAATCACAAAACGTTTTGTTCATAATGTCAATGTGTATTGTCTTGTTTGGGATGATCTCCATGCTAGCAAATATATTGTTTACATAATGTGAGGCAGGAGTACTAGGTCCATGTGGTGCATGATAAGTGATGTATTTACCCTGTCTTCAACACCTACAGTATTTGTATTTAGAAATGGATTGTCATGCATATGGTACAGAGCATTATTCTTAAGATAAACATTCTTCTAAATCTCTTTAATCTACTATACAGACAGAGAGAAAACTAGTCTTTTTGCTGATAAAATGTTACATATATATTTGACATTGAAATATATAAGACAGATCTACAACTACAGTTCTTATTTTTCTTGTTTTGAATATTCTGTGGGCCTCATAATTCTGGTAAACCTTTAAAATGTGGTTGGTAATATTGTCAGTCAATAATCATTATGTTATGTGGTTTATTTTTATCTGATGTTAATTTTAAATTATTTGTGTAGAATTGTAATAGTAGGATTTGAGCAATGATTGGACTAAATGTTGTCAACTCTTAAGCTACCAAAAGATTGAATGGAAACATCCACTGATTCCATGAGCTTTTAAAACAGCCAAAATATTACAGCACTGGGTTAATTGGAAGCCAGAGCCTAGCAGATATCTACAGGAAGCAGTATTTTAGTCATTGTTGTCCTTTATCTACAAAAATGACCTTGGAATGTAAAATTAGAAAATCCGGACATTTTCAGATAACTTGAAGATAACAGACTAGGTGAATTTACAGGTCACAAACTATGAATTGAGGAAGGATTTAGACAAGTCTGGGCCAATGAAACTCTATGAAAACAAGCATTAGCTGTTAAGTACAACAGTTTTATATCAGATATAAATACCACATGGTATAAAACTAGAAGATCATCATATAAATCATCTGGTATGGGTGAAAGCTAAAGGAAAGCCTCAGAGACAAAATGAAGTTCAAAGGAATGTGTTTTAAGGGATCAACATTAAGCAATTACAGACCAGACTGCATCAATGGAAGCCAACTACCAGATAATAGAGCCATCATCTTGTTGTCATGCCGACAGCTGGTATTCTGGGCCGTTGCATTAGATAAGTGTAAATGTCAAGAGCTTACTTGTAAGGGCGTCACCTATTTCGTTGTCGATTGGAATGAGGGTGGGGGTCGTGTGTGCTGCAGGCACGCTGTCGATATGGTTTCCTTTCAGCTTGGTGATGGTCACCCGTGCGATGGGGGGCAGGTGCTTCAGCCGGGGGTAGTAGAAGGAGTTGGCAGGGTGACTTGGGAAGGACGACGTGATCTGTGCAAACAGAAACAGTCTTCCTTTACTCATTTGATAACCGCTTCATTTTTGTGAAGGTGCCGTCGTTAAAACGCCTCATCAAGTGTGTAACACATAAGAAGGAAAACAAAAATCCGAGCATGTGGTAATTATGGAAATATGGAAGTTTCAAAGCTCAGTTCTGCTCAATGAATGTTTGTGTTTGAAAAGGGGTCTTCAACAGCCATTTTGCTGTTTTGACATAAACACTTGCAAGCTAATAAATCTGTTACTTTGTGGCGTGTATGTGTGGTTTAAACACAATTATGAAAATAATGTAAATTATAGTGCATTCAACTTACAAACATTAAACTGAGGCATTTATAATCTTATTGAATTATCAGTCTGAAAATAAATTTTAAGGTACTGAAAACTTACTTAAAAAAACATACTTGAATTCAATCTTAATGTAGCGTGGATTTGTGGAAACAGTTGGTTTTATTTTAAACTATGAAATGTTGTATTTTCTGTTAAAATATATTGCAAACAGTTATGTTATTATTATTTGCCAATTAATGATAGGTCTTGTATTAAATATTTGAATTTACAGAAAGGCACAACTCAATGCATTTGAGAGCTCACTCCAATTGAAGTTAAGCAACAGTACAACACCTCAGTGACTTTTTCCTGCGGAATGGTTTCGAAGTTTGGGGAGGAGAATGTAAAGCCACTGTCTGTTCCAGCATCGTATGGATACAGGTCCAAGGTTATGCTCTCTTTCCAGTGGTCCCCTTCACAAAGGTTCAGACTGTCCACGCCAACAAACCAGTCTGGGCTGGGTACAATTCGCACGATGAAGGAGAGCTGAAAAATTGGCAAAAAGATGGGAGATTTCTTTTTACTGAGACAGACTTGAGCATCCATGACTCTGATTTTGATCACGTTGTTAAACCTGTCGCATTTCACACCAGAATTCTCAACATTATAGAATGGTTTACAATGTCAATAGCAGAACAGACACGGTTCGTGCTGCATTACTGTCCACCTCTCCAGGTACATAACCAACAACTACAGTACATGTGTGGTGAGCTACAGACAGTTAGACAGCAAACCAAGCAAGTCTTGGACGTAAAGCCAAGGTCGTTATCAAAAGGTCGAGAGAGAACTAGAAATTAGGATTGAAGGGTTGTGTAGCTCTAGCTGAGAAAAGGCTCAATGGTGAGCGAGGACGGATTGAGGAGAGAGGGTTTAAATAGGAAGGAGCGTTATATCAATTAGTGCATGAGTATGTGTGGTGTATGTGTGTGCAGTGCACGTGGGTATGTGGTGATGCTTGCGTGCGATTTGTGACGAACCTGGTTATTAGTCTCTTGCATCATCTTTAGGAAATTTTAATTTGATCCACGCAATGATTTGGCCAATCCAGAATGTGAGGTATCTTATTCCTTTACCATTCTGTGTAGATCTGCTTGTAGGTTAAAGATCATTTTCTTGCTGTATGACCCTCTTTTGACACAGCTTCAGTTGACAAATGAATGATTTGACATTCCCCTCCAGAGTCTGCTGATACAGCACTGAATTTATGGTTCAATCAATGATGACAAACTGTCTTGAGGCAGTAAAACAGCTCCAAATCATGATGCTGCCAATACAATGCTTGATAGTCCGGATTAGTTTTTCTGTTGGAAAACACTGTTTTGTTTTGCCACGTGAAATGTTTCTCATTTTGGTCAAAAAGTTCAACATTTGACATGTCTATCCAGACAAAGTTCTTCCAGTAGTCTTCTGGATCATCCAAGTGCTTTTCGGCAAAGTTGAGACAGAAAACACTGTTTTGTTTTTTTTTAGAATTATGGCTATCCAACCAACTAAACTTTTTTTAGTCTTTTTTTCTGATGGCTGAGGTATGAGCATTGACATTAACTGTAGCAAGGGAGGCGTGCAGATCCTTAAATATTACTCCTGGGTTCTTTGTGACTACATGGATAATTTTCCAGGTTGCTCTTGGGGAAATCTTGGCAGGATAATGAGGTCATGGGTACAGTCACCACAGTCTTTAAATTTTCCATTTGTAGGACAGTAACAGTGGACAGCCCAGAATGTTTTCAAATAATTGTGTAACCCTCTTTCTGAGGTCCTCTGACATTTCTTTTCAGCATAGCATGATGTCTTTCTACTAACCTTTATGTGGAAAACCATGGAAAACTAAACTCACAACTTTCTGATCATTTACTACTTACCTCAGATTATTTAGCCACCTGATTCCAATTACCCCCTTAACAGTGCCAAGTAAACTAGAAGTTCACTTATTATTTCACATACACTGGTTCTTCATTATTCATTTTTTACTTCATGTACAGTACCACTGCGTGTCAAGAAAATTTGACTTGGTAAATGAACCTCTCTGGTTCAGATCTTGTAATTCATTACATTATACTGGGGCTTCACAAACATTCTTAGCACTTAGGTCTTAGTTCAACAAGGCAGTGGCTTATCACAGTGTTCTAGTGTTCTAGTGACACTAATAATCCTGCTCAGAATGAGAGGAACCACATGTCCATGCATTTGATATCTGTGCTTGGTTGAGGATCCAAAAGTACATTGATACCAACTGTGGTATTATGACTGAATGCATAAAATCAATGAGCCCCTACAAACAATTTTTGTGGTACAACATAGTAACAGCAAAGTAAAAGTTCAAACATGGCAAAGCATGATATAAAACCTTGGTCTAGATGTGGCACAGCCATGAGATAATCTACTATGATGAATTTCCTAACGATTTGTAAAGGCTTCTACATGTTCAAAATGGAATTTAATATATTTTTGCGTACTTAAGGAAAACTACATCTTAGTCATATTATGAGTGGTTTCATTTTTGTGAACCCAGGCTGGATTGATTTACAGTACGTAGGCCTTAGTTATCCAGAATCATGTAATGTGTAAATTTGAAAAGGGATCAAATTTTACATAATTTTGTAAACGGTATATTATGAAAGCAGAAAACACAACTATTACATTTAACCTACGTGTGTGGAAGTATTATTTTCTGTGTTTTAAAAAGTTCTGTATATATAATTGTTGATTTAGTTTTAATGAAAGCAGTGAGATGATAGTGAGAAGCACTCACCATAAAAAGTCACAAAACATTAACTGAATAATACCTAAATTACATCGAATAATTACAAAGAAGCCTTCTCCAATCACTAGGATATATCTGCTGTTTTAAGATTTTCTCTTCAATTTTAACTAATACTCAATATTCAATTTAATCTCTGTTACATTTTTTCAATATGGAAAAGTATGGAAATTATGTGTAAATGTACTTTATGCAGTGCATTCAAAAATCAGTTGTTTCAACTCAGAACAAGTTCATTAATGGGTATTTAAAATGACAGAATATTTCAGATGTTCACGCTGCACGCAAGGATTTGGGTAATAATCAAGAATATCTCAGTCTGTTTGCATATATTTCCATTGAATTGCCCTACAGTTGTGGAAATCAACGTGAGATTGATCTACATTTAAAATCTTTTATCACAATTATGTACTTTTGTACTGTTTATTTGCAGTGTCTTTACCAAGCAATTGTTCCACTTATTATCAATTAAATCAGGTATCAGCTGGGGTCAACTGTACACAGACTTACAAGAGAGTGTCTTGCGAAGACCTCAAACTCAGTAGCAGTATGTCCAGTGCCACCACTGATGGCTGAAGCAGAGAAAATACCATAGACACTCTGAATCCTCTCTCCAGCCAACTGCACCTCCTTCATTAACATCCATGCTTCTCCCTTCTCCGTAAATTCTCGCACTCCGTTGCTGGCGTATTCATTTCTTCGCCATGTATGGTAGTCAGAGCTATGGGTTACACCTTTTGAAAGAAATTTTTCAAAGTGTTTACAAACATGTTCAGTTGGTTGTCATTAGATGCTAGAAACAGAGATAAACTTTTAAGGATGTGTGTGTATATTAAAAAAAAACGAAATTTTTCTCCTGACCATATTGCAAACTTTTCCCTCCATAAAATTGACTAGACTGACAACGTACTGTTATATTCACTAGCTGAGAGTCTATAAAAGTGCTCAAGAAAAAATTCCAACACGTAATGTCTTAAGACATTCGTGTCTGCTAGGGGTAAACTAGTTACACCAATATGGATTATGGCCGAGCCATTGAGCGATCTGTTCCAGTTAGCCAATACAAGCCAGTAACCGGGAGTCAAACCGGGGATGAGAGCACAGCTCATAAGCTGAAGATGGCATAGACAGGCCCTGGCTGAGTAGCTCCAGTAAGTTTAGAGCGCTTTGCAGGTGGGTGAGCCCCCCAGTGAGGTCAGGATTCACTAAAGTCTCCTCTGCCACTACCTGCCAATCAAATCTCTTACTGAGTCAGAACTGGAACCATGGAATGGCCCAGAGGAGGCAACCCTAGCCCTAGACTGCTGCAGTTTTTTTCTGGCTCTTATTTCTTCTGAGACCTTAATAACTTGGACCAGTTACAGAGGGCTCAAAAGTTATTGGCATCCCCGATGAGGATGAACAAAAAATCCCTAGAAAATAAACAGCACAGATAATGAGATTTCATTACCTAAAAATGGGGAAAAGTATGAGCTTTAATACAGTGAAGTGGTGCAATCCATTAGGAAATCAAGGACCTGGAAAGTTTGTGCCTACAGGGATGGACTCCGATTCCTCCCAAGGCGTTTTCCCACCTTATTACATGTTACAGGAAAAGGCATTGTGCTGTTATCCCTGCCAGAGGAGGTCACACCAGGTACTAGAGACAGGAGATCCAATCATTTTGACATTTGTGAAAAAATAGTATTACTTATTTGAACACATTTGTTTTGAAATAATTAGAATAAAAGCCTGTAGTTTTCCAAATCTGGGGGCATAAAATATAGCTCATTATCTGTGCTGTTTATTTATACAACTTTTTTGCTCACCTTTAGCGAGTGTGCCAATAATTCTTGAGCCCATTGTAAGTGGATAAAAAGTTAAGTCAGATGTGTTTTCCGGACCTTTATCATTTGTGCTAATTGAAGGGTGTGTTTATACCCTGTAGGAAGCTAGAACCAGAGGACAAGAGCTGCACACCCTGGATGGTCTGAGGGGTTTTTAGTGGACTATGAAAAACAGCTAATGCTCCCAAAACACATGTACAAAACCCCATCCCTTTGAGTGAGTCCTGGCTCCATCGGGTGGAGACTTACATGCCAAAAAAGGTAAAGAAATGGCAAACTAAGAGGTAAATGGGCAGTACAGGGAGACCATCATAGTATATCTGGAGTAGGGTCAGCCATAACTTTCTCTCTCTTCTGCTCTCCATTGCCTCTGCATTCACAGATGGAGGGATGACACCACGTCTATGCTGCAAAGGTTATTAAACCCTTAGTGAGGGTAAAGCTTTTCATTGAATGTGGAAACAGAACAGCATGGCTCCTAGCTCTTTGGGAGTTTTGCTATCAGGCTGCAACCTTGATGGCTGTAATGAGATTCACATAACCCTTATGCCACCTCGTGTTTGGTAGTCTAAGTGCACAGAGCATACAGAGGTGCAGACAAGATGCTGCTGCCATCTTTTATTTAATATTAATATTAGCCTTAATATTAAAAATACAGCTATTTCATAGGTGCCTTATATAATGGGAGTAAGTTTTGTGGATTCAAAACTAAGAACAGGAGGCACTTTCTTACACAAACAGGTGTGAGAGTATGGAACAAGGTGCTCATCCATATTGTTGAAACTGATGCCCTAATTTCTTTCAACAAATAGTTTGAGGATATTAATTTGTTACTAGGAACCAAGTAAACTAATCGCTATTATTTCCTAATTACTGACAAAAATCAGAGATTTCACAAGCTTAAATGTATACAGGATAATTCAAAATCATTTCAGAAATTATTAGGAACATGAAAATGTGGACTCAGTTCTATGGAAATTAAACATGATCCATTGTTTTTATAGTGAATAGACCTTCAACCTACCGATGACTGGTGACCACTGTGCAGGGGGTCTGTACAGGGGATATTGCTTCGGGAAGGCAGCCTGGCTCCACTTGCCTGTAAAGACCAGGCTGTATTTGGCATTTCCTTCTGCAGTGCAGACAGGGTCTACATCTAGAGGCAGACTGTAGACACAGCAAAGCCCTGCAAGCACAGCCAGCCAGCACACTGCACTGCATCTACAGACACACATCAGCTTTTCCATGACTGTCTCTAGGGAAAGACGGAGGCAAACCTGATGTTAGGGGGCAGGGCAATTCCTCGTAGATTACATGTTTCAAGAAAAGAAATGTTGCCTGATTCATCACAGTTTGAAGACAATCTGCCTTATGATTAAGGAGGAAAGAATTTAAATTCGGTTGGCCAAAATTCTGAAACAGTCATTTAGCTGCTTCCATAAAGTGTGTAAAAGATCGTTGATTGTATAAGTAGTTGGAGTATAATTAAAAGTATTCTTAAACTAAATGTTTTTATTTTTGTGTTCTAATCTAGGGATATGTTACTAATGTAAGAAGGAACATTTAACATTTTGAGTACAGTTTGGATGTATCTCTTGTCTATCATTTCTCAGAAAACGTTGGGAAACAGCAAAGGGTTTAAATAAAGATCAAATCAGAGAGTATATCTCTCATATGACATCTGTAGTAAAGTCAGATTTTCACATGCAACATGTCAGAATACAAAGCTCGACAACTTTCAGAAAATTGCCTTGTTTAGATTCTACTGTATGTTTCACAGATAAAAGAGTAATGCACAGAAAGAAAAGGCACCTTTCTGTCTCAGGGAAACACTTGGTTAAGGCTCAGATTCATTGGAATTCTTGGTTAAAAAAAGCAGGGATGAAGCTGATAAAACTTTAAAGGAAATTAACTGATTGCAATGAATGTATGTCGGTATTATATTACATTGCATGCATAAGGATTCTCCAAAATAATCTGTTGAGAACAAGTATTTATACAGTAGTTCATTTGTGCCTTTCTCGCCAGAGTATCAGAACCACATGAAAACAAAGAGATTAAATTCTATTTACAGCTTTAAACAGTTGGAATGCTTTGTACTCACTTTATGTAGATGGAGAGGAGCCGAGCTGAGAAGACAGCACCTGTGTCTGGGCTGGCAGGAGGAAGGACTGCAAGAGCTGACAGTTAGAGCCGGCTATTTATGCCTTTCCAGAGTCCCCCAAGTCAAACAATTATAGCAACCTTTTGACCCCAAAGTTTCAATGATGTGTGCACCATACTTTGCCTAATAGCGGTTTTGATTCCTCCAGCAGCTTTCCAGCTTTCTGCAAGTGCCCAGATCCAGATGTTTCTATTCAAAAGAGGAAACTTTTAACTCGGTGTTGCCCCAAGCTTTCATTTTTTTCTAGTGCTTCAGCTGGAACATGGAGGAGCTTGTGCTTACTTGCGAATACAGCAGGCTGCCTGGCAAACCGCTTCTGTCAATTTCTTCTCACTGTGGGACAGGCAATGTTTCCTCCAGCCCATATGTTAAAAACGATGCAGCCTGCTGCTATGATCATTTCCGCATGTTCGTTTTGCCACTGCAGCACTTCTCTCCACTTATATAAAAACTAGACATTTATGGCATAACAGTCATTGAAATGTGCTTCTTTCTTTTCAGGCACATCTTAACTGAAGAATCACTCACATTAATGCAGTGGATCACATGCTTGACCTTAATTTTTTTCCAAATGACATGGAGTGTGTAATTTTCTGAGAGCTCACACAGACAAAATTCATATGATGTATAATGTTGGTTTTAAGAAGTAGTCATGATTTCATTATGTACTGTACTACATTGAACAAAAGATTACATCCGTACTACCAATATTTAACATGTTATCTTTCACTGTTCACCCTTGGGTATAGGATTTAGCATTGTGTCTCCTGGACACATTTTTCCATAAAGTATAACTACTCCTCACTATCTTGTGGTGTGACAGACCTTTTTTATTTTATTTTTTTATTCAGAGAAAGTGCTATACAAATTTGGATCTAATATCTGTGTTACAATACTCAATACTGCCCCAATCTTTATATAGTGCTGCCATGCTAGACATCTATCTTTGATAGTCTTTCCTATCTAATCATCCGAATCCATTTGGATCCATTATTTACTTACACTTATCACTTAAATTTATCAGCCCATATGCAACACCAACATTAAATAAATGTGAGCCTGCACTAGTGTTTAGAGACTAATTCTTAATGGGTATTGTATTTGCTGTATTTACCATGCTATTGCTTTGTCTAAACTCCTTTTTAAATCTACTGACTTTCTAAACTTAACTGGTCTGATGTCTGACATTCACCAGGAAATAAACTGAATTTTACAAACTGTTACTGTCAGTAAAGGATTTAATGTGGCGTGTTAAACGCTTATATAGTGGGGAACTAACAGGCATTTTTTACTTGGCCTTGCATGCATTTCTTATATGTTCATTTTTTCTGTCGTCCTCATCCCCACTGACTTTCAAATTCTTCCTTTCAAATACTTGAACTTTTAGCCTGAAAAATAGCAAGCTGCAACTGGCTTGCACTTTGATAACTTGAAAAATGTTCCTCTCTGATCAGTCCTGACCTATCTAATTGGGAACCTTTCAATGGAATTATATGGATTTAAAAAGTGTTTTGTCTTCAGTCACACATGGTTGGATGATGTCATCATTTAGCTGGCACGTGGCACAGGGATCACTTTCCCCTAGTGGACAAGAAAATAAAAATTTCTGGATGCTGTCATAGCTTGTGAATCCAGTTTCTGGATTTTCTCAAAATTAATGGACAGCTGGATTATCACGTGGATTGGCATGCCCGATCGTGAATGGAGGTCTGATTTTTTATTGGAAAGAAACGTTTGGATATAAGATAAATCAGTCCTACAAGAAAATAATTGAGATATGTTTAAAAACATTTTGATTTATTTTTGCTGTATGAAGAGAGGCATTACTGTACAGTAGTATTCAGAATTTTGTGTTGGATTTTGTCAGTATTCACATTTGATTTAATTTGATTATTGTATAGTTCCAATAGGTAGCTGCATCAAGTAAAGGTTTATTCCATGCTGAAAAGAAAAGAAACACAATGTTTTGGCTGTGGAGCCTTCTTTAGGTGTGTGAGAAAGAGGAGAATCAGCAGCTGATAAAGCACAGGAGAACACAAGCTGGGAGTGGAGAGGAGGTGGGAGCAGGGGAGAAGCAGAGTGGACACAGGTGGTGTGAAGTCGAGAGAGGGGAAGAGAGTTGTGAAGTCAAAACCTGCAAATGAATAGAGAGGATTAGAAGGAAACAAGTCTGTCATTGAGAGAAGGGGGAAGGTGTGATCCTAGTTTCAGGCTGAAACGTTTTTCTTCTCTTTTCAGCATGGAATAAACCTTTACTTGTTCCTTGATTATTGTATGATACTTCCATGATTTATAACAACATAGGCATGGCAACCAACTTCAACTGAAGTTAAAAAGATCTTCAATGTAGATCTATAATGTGGGTCAGGTGACTGAATAATGCTGTTTCTTTTCTGTAAGAATCAACACAGCATAGCTATGGTTACACGGTAAAGATATGCGACACCGACATGAAATAATAAATCATAATAAACTTTATATTATATCAGGCCTTTTAAGGTGGCTTCTTAAAGTGCTTTACAGAATTACAACAAACAAAAATAAAAATGCACAAATATGCACAATGAAAATACACAATGGGTGGAGACAGTAGATGGGGCTGCTGAATATGATAGAAGCAAAGGAGTAAATAACAGAACCAGTTAAGCAAAGGCTCTTCTAAAGAAGATGGTTTTGAGTCTTAGCTTAGGGAAGATGACTCTCTGATGTCCTTAGGAAGAGATTTCCAAAGCTTTGGAGCATAATAGGAGAAGGTAACCCATAGAGTATAGATGGGCTTGGGGACAGAGTTGGAAGAGCAAAGGTTGCGAGGTGGGGAGTACAGTAGGACAATAGTAGGTCAGAGAGGTACTGAGGTGCCAAGCCATAAAGAGCCTTATAGGTGAGCATGATGATTTTGAAGTCGACACAAAATCTGACAGGAAGCTAGTGCAAGGACTCCAGGATAGGAGTAATGTGATTATTTGCACTAGACCTGGTCAAGATTCTGCCTGCCAAATTTTAGACATACGGGAGTTTGTTCAATGTGGATTTAGAAACCCCAATAAGTAGAGCAAAATAAATGTAAACATGCACTAGTATTTGGAGTTAGCAGGTTCAGGCAAGATGACAGGCCTTGTCTGCATGTGGTGTGACGGGTGTCACATTTGTCATATTTACACAAATACCTTTAGCGTCTGGTTGGTCAAACAACAAAAGCACACTTTTCCTGTCACAGGTGTCACAACCGTAGTTCCTCCCCTTTAAGGGTGCTCTGGCCTTTTCACTTCGGACTTGATTTTGTGCACCTGTCCCCTGTTCCCAGTCCACCTTAAAAGCCAGGCGCTGACGTTAATCCCGGCTCTGCATCTGATCTCCGTATCATGTGAGTCCGGGACCTTTAAGCGCCTGGTCCCGTTAAGGTTTTATTCTCTGTTCCCATTCCTCTTCCGCCGGTTCTGACCTGGTTCCAGGTTTTATCTTTTTTGTTCCCGGATGGACTCCCCGGCTTTGGACTTTGCTCGTGTTTGGATTTCACCTTTGGATTACTACTGGATTGTTTGCCCCGGACTCACGCCCCTGAACACCTGCGCACCTAGGACACGCCCCCTGTTTTGATCCCCGATTCCTGCATGACTTTTCTCCCCAGTGTTTCCTAACTATTCCGGATTGTGTCGTCTGCATAGGGTCTGGAAAGAACTGTTTCGTTACACAGGTAGTAGCTTCATCCATGCCACTAGCCAGTTGTGACTGGGATTTCCCAATTGGTGGCACATAACAGGCAGGGTGGTCAGATGGCCAGGGTCTTCACAAGTGCTGACATAAGAACTCCTGCGCTATGATGCATTGATATCATTTAAAGCTTTCCCTTACCTCTAGTCAGTACCAACTCTACTAAAAGGTTATGTGGACCTTGCAACATGTCAAAAGATGACTATAACAGGTGGGCACATTGGAGTAGTATGTCTGAAGGTCTTCCGTCTCCCCAGCTTATACAGGAGTTAATGCCAGAAAGCTGAGTCTTAAAACATTTGGCTATTCAACATTGGGTGGATATGCAATAAAACATAAGGTAACAGTTGAATAGCATTTTGTCATCCTGGTAGCTGGTAGTTTCCATAAACAGAAAAATCCTGTATATGACTCATTGCTGAAGTGATGGTTTTTCCATGCTGCACAAATATATTTTTCATAATGTTTTATATGTACTACATTATGTTCTACTTAAGTACTCCTTACTTCTTGTGTACCTTTACTTCTACAATAAAACTAGTGACATGCTTGAAAAGTCAAATGCTTTCCGAATTAAAGGTCAGAGCAGAAGCTCTTTTCATACCATGGTTTTGGTCAGCACATGTCACCACATGAACCAAAAAGGAAAGAAAACAGAATGATATCTTTAGCTCAGAATACTTAAGTTGTGATTATTTACATGGTAGAGAAAATCATTACCAGCACTGTTTTTTCCAAATATGCTGGCAACATGGCCTTGGTTGGCCTTCTGCAGGGATGTGAAAGT
Source organism: Lepisosteus platostomus (assembly GCF_059453375.1). Classification (NCBI taxonomy): domain Eukaryota; kingdom Metazoa; phylum Chordata; class Actinopteri; order Semionotiformes; family Lepisosteidae; genus Lepisosteus; species Lepisosteus platostomus. The sequence goes on from NC_142611.1 coordinate 49,681,367, forward strand.
ACCAAACAAACCCTTCACTTTGACAAAGTAGTAACTCTTTGGAGCACATTGGAAATACACATCAAGAAAATAAAAGAATCAGTTCTACAGATTTGAGTCTTATAAATGATGACATTGTGGGGATTAGGCATTGTTTAAAATATCTGGGTATATATATTGATGACAAACTGTCAGACAACACAGAGTATGTTTTAAAAAAACATGATGCAGAGATTATTTCTCTTTAGAAGGTTGAAGAGCTTTGGTGTCAGCAAACACTAGTGCTGGCCTACACAAGTCTGGTAGAGAGCATGATCTGTTTTAACATCTCTGATTTGGAATCTTGGTACCAAGAGTAGAGCAATTTGCAATTTCCCTCACGGGATCAATAGAGTGTCTGTCTGTCTGTCTGTCTGTCTGTCTGTCTGTCTGTCTGTCTGTCTGTCTGTCTGTCTGTCTGTCTCTCTCTCTATCTATCTATCTATCTATCTATCTATCTATCTATCTATCTATCTATCTATCTATCTATCTATCTATCTATCTATCTATCTATCTATCTATCTATCTATCTATCTATCTATCTATCTATCTATCTATCTATCTATCTATCTATCTATCTATCTATCTATCTAGAGCCAAGCTCTCAAAGATCATGAATGTGGGCTGCAAATTATAGGACAAAAGTTTAATCAAATTTATACTAGGAGTGTTTACAGGAAATGTATGTGAATAGTAAACCTCAATGTAAAACCTACCATCTGGCAGATGATTTAGGGTACCAAATGCTACAAAAACATTTTAAGAAGTCATTCCGAGTGCCATTACTGTTTTTAACCTCTGATGTATGAGCCCCTTCAGGGCACAGTATTGACAGGTACAGGGGGTAGACAATATAATGGAAAAATCAAGCAAAATATTAATATTTATTAACTCGTAAGTAGCTGGGTGACCCATTGCCTTCAGAACAGCTTCAGTCCTTCTTGTAATATTGTTATATTGTAATATTGGACTGGTTCTAGCAGGATATTGGACCATTGTTCAAGAAGGAAAGTCTCCAGTTCCTTGGGAGATGAAGGAGGTAGAAATCTACTCTACACTCTATGTTCCAGAACTTTCCATAAAGGTTCAATGATGTTTAGAGCTGGTGATTGGTGATTAGTGAGGCCATGGAAGGAGTTTGACTTCATTCTGGTATTCATGCAACCACTCTTGATAATATGGGAGTTTTTCATCTTGTCACCTAAAATGGCTTTGTATTACTTGGCCATAATTCTATCACGCAAAGTAATAATCGGACCCAATGACTCCCACAAGAAAGCAGTCCATACCACAGTGGACCCACTACCATGTTGAGCAGTTGTTCAACAGCTTGTTAAAAAACAAAAATCCATCCAGATGTAGGAAAAAGTGTTAATTCATCAGACCATATTACTTTCTGCCATTGCTTAAAAGTCCAAGGTTTTGTGCTTGTTATACCAGGTTAAGCATTGTTGTGCGTTGGCCATACAGTAGTTACAAGTGGTTTCCAAATGTCGGCCGCACCATTAATATCAGCTTTGTGAAACTCACGACGTACAGTTTCTTTTGAGACTGGATCATGCATGTGTAGACTCAGTTATGCGGTCATTTTTGAGGCCGTTGTTTTGTTGTTTTTAGCAACTATCCTGTTAAGTGTCCTTCTACCCCTGTCTTTGACTTGTGATAACTTTACCACTTTCCTGATGCTATCTCTTGTTTTGGAGTATGCTGTCATTATTTCCAACAGTGTTACCCCTGGCCCATTGAATTATTTTTCCTCTTTCTGTGACTGATGCACCCTCAGTTTGGGTATCAACTATTTGAACTCTTTCAAAATCTGTTAGATCCCTTCGTTTTAGATACACACAAAGTGCTGATTTTCAGACTTCTTTTATAGTGAGTACATGTTGGTAATTATTATTGAAATTAATATGAAACACATGTATAGAATCCTTTTTAAAGGGGAACTGCTCTGCTATTTTTATATCTCAGGGTTAGTAAGAATCAGCATTGAAGAGGGAATTTAAAACCACAATAAAGGTAAAATGTACACAGTAACTTGTAAAAGCTTCAATTTACATCACGAAATAGCCAACATGTCCAGGTACACGCAGTCAAACTTTGTGACGTGATGCAGCCATATTACAGTACAATGTAAAGAAGCAGACTTGTGAATACATTTCTTTTAATCCAGTAGAAATATTGCTGTCAAATGTTACCGAGATTTAATAACCAGTCTGAAAAAATAGAATTGCAGTTCATCTTTAATTGCGATTTAGTAGTTTCAAAATACGAGTACTTAAGGTGTTTCCCTAGGTGTACATTAATTTCCCATTTGAAAAGCCTTTTAGAATATATATGGACATTTAGAATATATACATGGACTAATTCTTGTTAAGAAGGTTAAGGTAAACTTTTTTCCACTTTCCAGCCACACAGTATGTCCATTACATATTCACAACAGATTGTAAAACTATTTTTGGAATAGTTATGGTTTTAGTTATTCATTTTCTATTTGTTTCATTTTCTATCATTTATATTTGGTAAATGTAGATTGTTTAACATTTTATTTTATTAAAAGACTTTACAAAGGTATGCCTTTTGTCCTTAATGTGTGTTCATTGTATGAAAACTGTTACTCAGCTTCCATTTCACCATATCATACACAGATCACTAGAGAATAAAATTGAACATTATCAGATAAAAGTAAAATGAAAAATGAGCTGCTTTTTAAAGGCATCTTAATTCATTAAGCAGACTAATTTCAGTTAAGATATTTTCTTTGGAAAAATATTTTGATTAAACAGATGTAGCAGCATGTATTTTATTAAGCATTAGAAAGGAAATGACCGGAGTAGACGTTTTTCCAAGAGGAGATATAATTTCATTGGGCAGCTAGACATCTGGCTTAAGGTTACCATAGGCCTTATTGGTTTCTAGTGGTCTACAAAATCTACAAATCTAGTGGTCTACAAAAATCTACAAAATAAAAATGTGCACTCTGCAACACTAAGGGATAGCAGGCAACCAAATAGATTCTTGTGTTTTTTTCCAAATGAATGTGTTTATCAATCCAGGCAGTTATGCCAATCTTTCTATTAAATATATGAGTTTGTGTTTCAAACTGCTTTCAGACAGACAGAGTTGTGCATATCACTTAATTTCAGAAAATCACTAGAAAATCATTTCAAAATAGCTGATTTCACAGCACTCATGGTTGCTTGGATTTAAAAGCATATTTAAAAGAGGAAAATAATTGCTTCTGTCTTCCTCCACTGCTAGTATTTTTTGGCTTAAGTACCACAGACCCAAGAAACTCACTGTTTCTATAGTTTGGGCACTGCTACGAATGATGTGTTGCTCTAGTTAGTGAAGGTAGCCTTCTTTTAACTTTGTGTACCAATATAAATAGTCATTGAAAAGATAAAAGGATTGGTCAAAATATATAGATATATTTCATAGACTGACATTTTGTGTTATTGGTCATTCACCCATGTAAAAGATTCAGATGCTTCCTCTCTTGAAATCATTGATATGTGTAGTATAATGGTACAGCTGTAATAAGGTGTTTCAGATTTTCATCTGCTGATTATATGATTGTCACTAGTACTATCCATTTGTACTGTGTTAATTTGTATGGCTTTGTTTCCGAAAAGATGCATTCATACCAAATCTTATGGAGTTTATAACGAAAGTTCGGGAGGGATGACAACAACCGAGCTCAGTCGTACTTAGCTGTTAGTAATTAGCAATCGGTCCCGTCATCCTTCCTTCACCAAATGCTATAAATACCAACACGATTTCATACTCTCCCTCTTGTACGACTTATGCATCCCACCTCCACCCCAACTCCACCTCTGCAGCTACCCCTTGGTTACCCAGCGTGGGGGTCCTGGCCTCCTTGTCCTATGGCCAAGAGGTTGGCCCTCAGCCAAGCGGGTTAAGCCAATTTCCACTCCATAATAGTTCATCTCGCTTTTGAGTGTTGTTGTTCCTAGTGAATTTCAAACAGAGCTAATTGGTTGGTTTGTGTGAAAAAATGTATCAGTTTGTGTGCTGTTCACATTGGTCATGGTATACAGACAGAGGCAGTTTCTTACAATATCCTTCCTTGTTTGTGTCGGCACCATTTCTGTCTATGTGTGTTATAAATTAATTTCCAGAGTTGAGAGTGTTAGACAGAGCACCATGTTGTGTAAGAAGATTACAGGTATCACTTTTTAAGATTAGTCTATTTGTTGATCACTGTTTAAAAAGACATCAGTGCAGAAAAGACTGTCTCTTCATATTGACTCAGGAGGGTTTGTTACTGTAAGACTTTGTTGTACACCTGTCACACCAAATGTACAAAATTCTAAAACGTGTTGATCACATCGAATAAAGATTACACACTGAATTGTCTAAAAGGGGAACTGCAATCCCAATATCTCAGACGGGTTATTAAAGCACGGTAACAAAATCAATTGACAGTATTGCAACATTTTACAAATTCCAAATTAAGCACAAAATCATGAACTTTGTGAAAGTGCTGTATGGTAAATCTTGAACTTTTTGAAATCCTGTATGGTCACCACTTTGTTGCAAACCACTGGTCTCGAGAGCGAGTGTTCGGTTGAATTGTGATGGGACACGGACGTTTCTGCTCACTAATCACTGTAATGACTAATACAGTGCGATGTATGAGCACAAAAGTACAGGTTGTAGAGCCAACATTTCACCACAGAATTGTTCCAAAGTGATCTCCATGCAGAATTAACAAGTAATATTTGTCAGCAAAATGGTTTCAAAAGTCGAGAGTAATATTTCTATTGCATTGAAAGAGGTGTATTGACAAGCCCTCTTGTTTACAATGTAATAAGGTTTACAATGTTATTTTCATTGTCATTTAAAATGCACTCATCAATTCCGATTCTTTCTACCCCAAAATAGAAAAATAGCATTGGAATTCTCATTTGATAAAGCAACCTTTCTATGTTGAAAGTAGTTTAACATATTGTACAAGAGGTTGATTTTCAAGATGGTAAAACAGACATTAATCTTTAATTGGTGAGGCACTTTAGAGTTACTGTATATTACATAACAATTCAGTTGATTTTTAAGCATTTGCTGCCATAAAACAAAAATGATGAAAAGAGGAAACTTGTGTATGCTGATATTTCTTGCAATGACAGTACTCTCTTTCAGCATCTCTTTGTAAAATTTAACAATATATAGAATTACAGCTAAACATTCTGCATTTAAATGATTGCAGTAAAGTTTTTAATACACTTTTGTTTTGTTTAAATACCCTCGTATTTTTTCCTGGGTGATCATTAAGGAGATTGATACTGGCTTAAGTTTAGTGTTTCACAGAAGTCAGGGGACTCACCACAGGACCCCAGAAGAACCATGAAATGCTAAATGCTAATGAATAAACATGTCCTATAAGATTGCTAGCTTGTAAATTGTCGTGTCAGGACTAGACGCAACATGGGCCTGATAAAACAGCATTCTGTTAAAATATGTTTTACTTATTTTAACTTGGCTCCTTAATTATTTAACAAATGTGAGCTACAATAATTTCTGAGCTTATGCAAACAAATGTCCTTAGACAGGTTTAGCAGCACCACATGTTGAAGAGTCTTTCATAGATGAGAAGCATGTAAAAGCAAACCAATAAATTATCTGCATTGGGTTTATTCTTCAAAAAAAGATATTTCATAAAAATCCAGAAAAGCCATATACTGTAGTAACAGCAGTACTTAAAAATCCTCTGGTGGTATCTTGTATGCCTTTCTCCTAGAAACTGCACTACAGATAAGTGATCCTGCAGGCCAGATGGCTTTGTTTGATTTCCAGATGGGTATGTAGCTATCCAGATGGCTGTGGTTAAGTCACACGGGGTATAGAAAAGCAAGGAAATAATGCAGAAATGGGAAAAACAATTAGAAGTTACTGTGCGGAAGTTGACTGCAGCCTTATTCTACACGAAAAGTAGATTCAGCAGATATTGAACTTGAGTGAATTTCAGCACATTTTACTCCAGCACACATGGTGCTGTGTTTTCTTAATACACTGTGTTTTTTAATGAAATTTTAAAACAATAGTAGTTTCTCCTCATGTTCCATATGATTTCTTTTTTAACTCAGAAAACAGGAACCATAATATGGAAAATGCTCTGAAAGGCAGACTGTTATATAGAACACAGCTACATACCGTATATTTCCATTCTTTTTGATCCGTTATTCCTTTTATAATCACAGAATTAGGGAATTCTACAAATTCAAACATTCCATATCTCCACCTTCTAAGATGTTGCTTTCAAAAAACTTTGTAATGGGACTATGAAAGTATACCAAAGACACAAACACAAATTTAAGAAACCAAAAAACATGACCTTACTCTTTTCCTATGTAGTACAATATAGTAACGACTGCGAGGTTTGGTACGGGATGGAGCAGGCGTAGGACTCAGGAAGAGGGGTTAAACAACACATACTGTATATTGTTTATATATAGGGCTTTACATAGTTATTAGCCAGAACCGAGGAAAGGTACACACACGTGCACAGGGATTATAGCGCTGCACCTACACTAAAGCAGACACGGGGGGGAAGAGTTTCCCCCAAGTCCCGCCCCTCAGGCGCTGTTCCCAGCCCACCTTGCGTGCGCATGGCTAAAGGGGATAGAGCAGCCGTTAAAATGCCCCAAGTGGGCGCTACTACTGTATATATATATAGTTTAGTATAGTTAATTAATTAACCAGCAGCCATGTCACCCTGCAACTTACAATTGGCAGCCCACTGAAGCTAAGCAGGTGTGAGCCTGGTCAGTACCTGGATGAGAGCCCTCCTGGGAAAAACTAAGGTTGCTGCTGGAAGAGGTGTTAGTGAGGCCAGCAGGGGGTGCTCACCCTTCGGTCCATGTGGATCCTAATGCCCCAGTTTAGTGACGGGGACACTATACTGTAAACAAGCACCGTCTTTCGGATGAGATGTAAAACCGAGGTCCTGACTCTCTGTGGTCAATAAAAATCCGATCCAATAAAAATCTCGAAAAGAGTAGGGGTGTAACCCCTGGCCAAATTTCCCATTCCTCCTAATAATCCCCCTCTATGAATTGGCTACATTACTTTGTTCTCCTCCCCCCCCCCCACTCCGACGGCAGGTGGAGCGATGCGCCGGTTGGAGTATTCTCGGTCGCATTTAATGGCAACGTCAGCTCAAAGATTTGGTTCAAATGGAGACGGGCGTGCCGACAAGCGGACCCTGCTGATGCGGTATTAACGCTAGGATGAGAGAGTATAGTTAATTCATTATCAGAAAACAATTTATTCATAGTGAAAATCACCCATGTTCTGATCCAGTGATACAGATAGAAAGCTCAAAGCATGACTACACCCCTGACAGAACACTATTGCAGGACACAAAAGCAAACATGGCAAAGAAACCTCGATTAACCTAGACAGACATTATTGGGAAGAAACACCAATTAACCTACTGGGGACACTGGGAGAAAGAGCCATCGCAGAAGGTACAGTATCTCAGAATAAATTCAAACCAAAAAGCTGTGATGCAGCAGCTTTTTGCTAACATGTCCCCCACCTGGTCTTCAATTAGAAGATTTAAATTCAAATTCTCACATCCAATGCAGGCTTTAGGGCAACTAGCTTCAAGGAAGATACTCTACTTTTGAAAAACCTAATTAAAAAATAAAATTGGGAGTTGCCATTTTTAATTATGTGGATTTTGTATTACAGAGACCTACTGTAGCTGAAATAGTAAATCAACAATTTAACTTTTTTCAATACCACTGTGATTTTGGCCTTTCATATTTCTCATCATAAGTGTCTATAGGCACGTCAGCAAATTAATTCTAATACACCTGACTCACACATGGCTTTTCTGACATCTGTCTTGTTTGTCTTTACCCTGTGTTCTTTCCTTCGGTTCATGTTGACCTGAGGAAAGAAAGTCATTGGTTTTGTGCAGAAGCTGAAAGGTCATTCTGTTGCCTTGCTCAAGTTTGGAATGTCATAGTCCATAAAGTGTGATGAATTGGACTTAAATAACCCTGAACCTACAGTATAATCACCCTTAAATACAATCTATAGCTACAGTGCATTTAATAACCTTGCCATTGTTATAATTTTATCACTTTAATATTACTGCATGGCAGTGCTCTTAAATTGCAGTTAACAAATCCCTGTATCCTTTCTTTCACTTTCAGAAGGAACTTTCAAGGTTTGACAAAAGATTATACAACAGTAAATTCTAAAGGCATAAGCAAAGGAACTAGCAAAGAAAATGTTGACAAAAGATTGAGAATGCTGTAAAATCTCGACACTCTCAACACTTGAGTTGAAATCCTAGGTATTGAACTACTACTGTAACCTTGAGCAAGGCCCTTTGCTCAGATTGCCTCAGTTAAATAACCCAGCTTTGTGCCTTTGATGTACTGATGCTGATACTTCAATCATTTTTGAAGATAATAAAATATCATCTAGAACACGGTGATGGAAGTGAATCTGTCATGCAATGGTTTAATGAAGTGGCTACTGTGCTCATGGGATAGATCATGTTTTATCAAGTACAGTTTTACACCTTATGTCAGATTGAAATGAAGTATCATCTCCCAGAGTGATGATGTGTAAATTGGTCTGGCCCGCTCTGTGTAATCTCCAACTGCTATGCTGGTGTGTTGAAATGAGAGTCATAACACTGATGGCTTTACTACTAAAAATGCAGCAGTTAATCATATGCATTTGTGACTGACTAGGTGACAAATGTGTCTTTTGGTCCGCTCCTAATTATTAGTGTCTGTGGAAGCAATGCCATGACTTTGTCTTCTAATGGGCACAGCTGGAAGGGTTATCAGCCATACTAATGTATTTCAATATTGTTTCCAGCTGTTGTCTCCATGTCTAGGTGATCCTAAGAGACTGTATTCAGAAATATACTATAACCTTCCCATTATAAAAGACTGGAAACATCTCTAAAAAAAAATTAATAAATAAAAGCTGAATTTCCCTGGAAACTGTATGCAGATGTATGCATTTTTCGAAGTTTTAAAAAAAAGATGAAAGAAATGAGTTACTAGGCAGAATCACCTTCAAAATCAAATACAATAAAGTTAATTGTTAATATTGCCTATTACTTTATACAGAATTCCATGGGATCTAGTATTATTTATTAAACAACACTATTTATTTGCAACAAACATTCAAGTGAAGACAAAAGGAGTATGTAAATAGAAATATAAAATTAGCTAAATGTACAGAGCAGAGAAAAAGTTTGCAAACCACCTTTGTCTTTATTCTCATATATTTATGTCAAATTCAATTAAAACTTCATGAAAGTCTTAATAAAAGATGAAGATGAACCTAGTTAAATACAGTATATAACACATACATAAGATATATTTGCATTAATTAACTAAATTATCCAACAGTAAATATCCTCATATAAATAACCATGAGAATCCTTAGATTCACTAACTCATTACTAACCTTCTTAGCTAGCAACTCTACTAGACTTTTCCTGTAACTGCTTATCAGTCTCTCACATCAGCTTTTATGAACTTGGGCCCATTCTTCCATACAGAACTGCTTCAAGTCAGTGACATTTGAGGATTTCCTTGCATGAACAGCTTGCTTTGGGTCCTGTCGCAGCATTTCAAGTTTAGGTCTGAACTTTGATGTGCCCGATCCAAAATGTGAGATTTCTTCTTCTTTAATCATTCTGTATTTTTAGGATCATGGGCCTACTGACTGACTTGCGGCTCAACTTCACCTTCACAATTTGCTGATGCCAAAATTGTGGTTCAATCTGGACTATGTGTTTTTATTTTGGTGTTTAAAATTGGTGATTGATATTGAAGTAAGAATAAAGAATTACACCTGTACCTCTATTTACAAATGTACTTTTCTTCCCATTTATGTAAAATAAAAACCTATTTCCATTATGAATTATGGTGAAAAAATTACAATCTGTTCCAGACCCCAAAAATATCACCCCTTCTTTTATTTTGTTTCAGCAAAAAATGACAAAACAAACAATACTATAGTAATATTCATACTGTGGTTTGTGTTTTTAGTAATAAAAACACTGCTTACCTAGTTATTATCATTAATCATACCTAAGTACAGTACTGTACAGTGACTACTTCATTTTCTTTTGGTGTAATTATGTAATTACACCCACACTCACAATTTTTATTTTCATAACACCTTTAGGATCCATGATAAAGTCTAAACCACGAATATTTTTACATGAAACGGAAGAGAGCACACGGTAGTGAACAATGCTCAAAGCTAGATGCGGCAAACTGCATCACTAATGTCTCTCCTGCCAGTCTTTAGGCTCTGTACCAGCTCTCACCCATACGAGTTTGTGAAATGTGATGCACACACTAAATACGACACGAGTTTTACGATACCTTCCTCTTCACTCCCTACATTTGGAGGAGGTTTCGAAATGTTTCTTTGTATCGCTTCGTAGTTTTGAAGTTTTTGTTATTCAAAATGTGGGTGACAATTCACAGGCTCCGTAGTATCAAATTTTTATAAAAAGAACATTCGTTAAAAGAAGAACCGGTGTATTAATAATTCCCAGCATTTATATTTTCTTGTCAAGTGTCCCAAAGCACTTTACATAGAAAGTGCAGCCCCAATTTTGTGCCAGCAGCCCCACATCAAATCCTCCTCAATCATATGGAGTGGAGCAATGAGAAATCACTTCATCATTTAAATCAAGGAAAAATTTAGGTAGGACAGGTTGTGCAAACTCGAAATGGATTTTAGTTAAGGTAATGCTCCTACTCTAATGAACAGCGTCATGGGATCTTTAATGATCTACAGTATTAGTCAAGACCTCGGTGTTACAGTTGCAGCATCCCAACACCAGAGGGCCCCTAAATGACTGGCTCTTACTTTATCCACTCAGGGGAGTTTGTAGATCAATGAGACATCCTTAACCAATCCTAGTACTCTAACATCACCACGCCTCCTCTCCCCAGCCTATTTAAACCCTGCTCTCTGACCCCACAGTGCTCAGTATTGGCTTAGACCTTGAGAGCTATACATCTCCTCCTTTGTGATGGCTTCTTGGGACTCTGTCAAGGTTTTTGGATTTTTGGCTTGCCTTTTTGACCATGATTTCTGGATTTTGTCTTGGATATCTTTTGCCGAGTTTCTCTTTTGGCTTTTGACCTTTTGCTAGCCTTTAGACCTTGACCTTGGATTTCACTGTTAATTTAGTAATTCGCGATGCCTTACCCGGGTAAGGGGCTCTGCAGCGTAACACTCCTTTTGACATCTCATCTTAAGGACAGTACCCTGTGTCTCAGCATGTCTGGGGCATTTGTTTGGACATTCTGGCCCAGGAAGGAAAGTGTCACCTCGCTGGTCCAACACTCACCTCACAGGTCCACCTCTTACAAAACTAACTGGGATTTCCTTGTAGATCTCTCGTCCTGGTCTTGCTTCACTTCTGAGATTGGCTGATGATAATGCTTTTGTCAATTAAATGCAATGATGGGAAGCAGTACTATTTAATTGCTCGGACAAACTTGTAGAAAAGCATTTTCCTTTTACCTGTTTATGATGGATGGGGGTACTGTTTCATCTCAATTTCTTCTGTTGCGTTTTCTTTTTCAGTCTCCAGGTTTGAACAGTACATATTTCCAGATGTTCCGATGATTCTTGGAATCAGCGGATGGGTTAAATAGAAAGGTTACATATCACAAACATTCATTCCAAGTGTTCTTGGATTTAAATTATAGTTCTGAGAAGACTCGCATTCAGGGACATCTCAAATTAAAGGGCTTCATACACAAAAGTCAGACATAACTTTTTTCAGAGCATGCAAAATAAATTTAACTTCTAATAAGTGTGTTTGTATCCTTCACAAGTGGTCTGTGATGAATACATCAACTGTACAAGGATAACTTTAACAACCACTCTTCCCTTTATTTCTCAAACCACAGCAATTCTATTTTAACCAATAGCAAAGTTATGTCTGGGTATGAAATGGCACAACAACATTAACAAAATGTTTTTAATTAACTTCATATTAATCATTTGACGCAAATCTACATAGGTCATCTAGAAACAACTTTGCACATTCTTTTTAATTGATTGAACACAGTGTAGTGCATATGCAATCCTGATTCTTTCAATTTGTCTTCCTTTTTTCTCAGTATATTCACAGGCTTTGCTTTCACTGATCTTGGGATCCACAAGAAATCTCATTCTTTCTTTAATGCTTCTCTGGCACAACTTTAATAAACTACACAACTGAAATTAAAGCTTGATCTTTGCCACATCACCCAAATGCTCCATCTCTGAAAGCGGAAGAAAATAAATCTGGGCTAAGCACAAGACAATAGTTTTGCAACAGTTCTTCTGTTATTGTCATGTTTTAGAACTTTTTTTCAGAAACTTGGTCAGAAAAACTAAAATAATAATTAAACTTTCTTTGAACATATTCAATTGGTATTGGTGTCTACTCTTCTGTTGTAACAATGATCAAAGAATATGACATTCAAAGCTTTTTTTTCCCCATTGGGAAACCTTCTTAATTATTCCTTTCCTGCTAACAATGCTGAGTGTTTCATGAGAACACTCTTGTTTTCACAGTGGATGGTTCTTTTTTGTCTTCCTAAGAACATTACATTGAAATGCTATACATGAATCATGAATCAAACGCTCCTCTGTGGTGACTAAAGCTAAAAAACCTTAGCACGACAAAACTAAACATGCTTTACTGAACATCCTATAATAAAGGATAAGGTAAAGTGTCTCCACAATAATGACAAGAAATACCCATTTAGATAATGAAATGGCTGATGTAGTAAATTTATATTTCATTCAGGTGTTCGCCAATCAACAACTTGCCTCTGGCTGAGGAAGTACAAAGTGCATTGTTAAACAGTCTAGTTCTGAGCATTAACAAAGAAGGGGCAGAAATGTTACAAGTAATAGAAGAATTTAAAATAAAGCTTGATGGTATTTTGCCAACTGTACTTACGAAACAAGAGCTGTTATTCAGAGATCATTAACAAAACCCTTCTAACATGCACTCAATACAGGAGTAATACCCATTGACTGGAAAATTGCTAATGTAGCGTCCCTGTATTAAAAGGGTGACAAAACTGAACCAAGCAATTATAGACCAATAAGACTTAATGTGTATTACGAGGAAAATTATGGAAACAATAATTAGAATTAAGCTAAGGATCATTTGCATGGAAATAAGGGCATAGTCAGAATGAATTTAGAAAAGGTAAGTCTTCATAAAATAATTTGTTACAGTTCTTTGGACAAGCATCAGAAGTAATGGACACTCACATGATATGGTGGTTTTTAGATTTTCAGGTGGCTTATGATAAACTTCCTCATAAAAAAAGTAATTCTTAAATTGCATGCAATAGGCATGCAAGGTAATACATGTGTTTGGATTGAGAACAGGGTAATAGATAGAAAATAAGGAGTATAGATAAATCGCGCTGCAATTAGCTTGATGTACTGTAACTAGTGAGGTGCCACAAGGGTCTGTGGTAGGATCACGGCTCTTCCTAATTTACATCAATGTTGCACATTCTGGTTTAGTTAGTAAACAAGTGACTTGTGCACGTGATACCAAGATAGGACAATTAGCAATCACTTTAACAGAAATTCAAAAAGCTTGACTAAATTCAAGATTGGGAAAACACCTGGCAAAGGTGCAGATAATTCCACACTGTTACAAGCACAGTTGCTGCAGAGTAGTGCCAGGCAAGCTGACAGGTTAAAACACAGCCACAGGCCTTGAGGGTTTTCCAGGAGTATTTGGGAAAGCTGAGGAACCAGAGAAACAGGGCAGGATAGGTAGACTGATGAACAGAAAGTGAGCTGTTGGACTGAGGGCTGCCTGGGGCATCAGCTGAGCTGCCCAGGAATTAGGCAGGTGAATAGTCAGGAAGAGAGCTGACTGGGGAATTAGGCTACTCTACTTGCAAGAGCTATCAGGAATCAGGCAGCCAGGAGGAACTATGTCACAAAAATGTTGCAAGAGGTATGTAAGGAAGTGTAGACACAGCTACTGTATCACATCACAAAAAGGGATAGTATTTATATGATTGCCCTCTTCCTCCTATTTCCTGGTGAACAGTGGAAGGGGTGAGAGAAAGAAAGGATGGGCATATACTGTAGGGCAAACCCAGGGGTACGATAGTCAATAGAAAATGACTGATTCCAGAGTAGCAATACTTTTTTTTGTAATGCAATAACACGGTATTCTATTTGTACACAGTATTCTAAATAAGTAAGTAATCTTACTCTGCATTTGTACAATTTAATCATAACACGCCTTGTTTTGAATTATACACTTTTATGTTCTTACATCCTGCTTGTTAGTTTTTTTTGTGAGAACATGTAGTCTTGAAGATGAAAATTATGTGTGTTTTGGAAAACATACAAACTCCAGTCAGATAACACAACAGGTCCAGAATTGAACTCAGTGCCCTAGCTCTGCAAAGCAACAAAGATAAAATACCATACCACCCCATAATATTGAATATTTACTGCAATAATCATTAAAATTGTTTTAAGCATGAAATAAATGGGAAACCATCATGCAAAAGGAGCTAAATGGTTAAAATTCAAATTCCTAAAACAATTACTAGACAGTATGTCATTCATTATACTTGGCTGTTATCAGAAATGTTATGTTTCTGAAATATAAGTTCTTCTGTAAAAACATGGATGGGGGATATTGGTTATTTGTCATTTTTGTATTGTGTTGAGGGAAATAAAATTGTACATTTGATAAAAATATGCTAGAGATAGAGTACCTTAAAAATTAATGCAGAAACCATCCCATCAGACTAACGTTCTTTAAAGTGATATTGTTTGAAATACAGAGTTCAAGTACCAGTTATGTCCTTGTCAGCATGATAAATGCTTGATTGAACCAATTAAATTGGAATGCTTAACTGAAGCAATTAAATAGCTATTAAAATGATATTACTCCTCTACTATGAACTACAAACTCATTTCCAGCACCGCTGCAGAGAAAATCATGAAACAAAACTAAAAAACAGAACTACAGTTCTAAGACATCATTGCTTTGGAGAACTTTGGAGAAGCATCTCAGTAAAGAAAGATAAATAATGACAGCAATGGGAAATTGTCTTACTCCATAGAAAAGTGCCTGGAATCATTTGCCTTGAGGAGAAAGAACCTGATAAAATGTTTCTTGTGTAAGAGGCTTATCAGAAGTTTTGCAGATTTGTTCAGTTACTGTCATCCAAAATAAATTTTGCAACATAAATTGAAGAATCCATCCACAAGATATTCAACCTAGAAAGTTAAAATTTCTTTTATATCAGTGTACCTAGTGGGAGTAAACAGAAAATTGTCCACCAAAATTTTCAGTGTTTGGATGTATATTACAGTATTTCGACATACTAAATACCAGATATGGTTGTTAACTACACGTACAAATCAAGATTTGTAGATGATCAGATGAGCAAATACAGCGACAGACACAGTAGTGACGATATTTTAAAATTTTGCAAAAAGTGCCATACTGTCAGGCTCTCATACTAAGATGAAAGATGTTGTTTAGCACATTTAGAAAGTGGTCCTCTTTTATGATATCAGTGGTACATTCCTAAGATAAGTTGGAGTTTGGTCCAGCAGTTATTGTTTTTTTAAATAGGAACTGTAACAGTGCTTGGTTGTTGAAAGGCAAGCTAGTGTTTTCCGACAATTATTTAGCCTAATTACTGTAGTTACTTGATTGTTGCCATTAGTTAATTGGGTAATTGCTTTGTGCAAATCAATTAGTTCTGTGATGTGTGCTAATGTATAAAAGGCGTGGGAGTGACTATAAGTAGCCTGAGGAATGTGCGCCTGGGGCAGACCTGAGTGTGGCCTTAGTACTGTGTGCAAGATACTGTAGACTGCATAGTAAATAGTGTCTGTGATTTCTTTTGCTTCCTTGCTTTGCTTGACTTATGAAACCTGTTTAAGAAACTGAGTTAAACTCTGTTTCTGCTTTTGAGGTCTCAGTGAAGACTGTAGATTGTTCTTTTTGGGGATGCGTCCAGTGGGATTTGTAAATTTTCCCAGTAGGAAAAACTGAAACCTTAATATTGTCTTGTGAAGTGGCTATGTTCCACCAAACCAGTGCTGGACTGATACAATATACACATGCAAGGCTATTGGAGTATTATAATTTTTACATAGCTTTAAATTGTGTCCATTCTGCAGTTTTTTTAGATACAACGTTGCCTATAAAATGATGGTTGATTATCTTTAATTCAATGGCTAAGAACTGGGACAGGGACTGAGCTCACTGGTTTAGCATTTTACTTGAAATTTGCAACTAGGCATTTGTCATCAGCTTAGCCTGACAAATCAGCCTGTTTACAAATTGTAATTTCAATGTGGTTCAAAGAAACATGCCTTTTAAGCTAGTTAGAAAGAAATTAAACCATATTGATAGACTGACAAAATTGTTAGGTAACTGATTGTGATGCCAAAGACTCAAATTTTAAGTTCTCTTAGGAAAAAACTAAAAAACTACCAACGTAGCAGTTTCTGTAATGACAAGGAAATCTTTGAATAATGAATCATCAGAAGGGAAATCTGGTGTCTTTATTGGTAAGGCTGGAAAACTGGCAGATTTTTTTTATACGAACAGCAAATTGAGCATCCACACACTCAGATGCCCTTATGTATAATCATAGAACTACAGTACCAGTGAAGTATAGTGAGAACTGTTCCTATCTAGACATATTGCGGTCCTTCAGTATTACAGTGATTAATTTGTAAAGAACAATTTTAGCTCTTTATCTCTCCGGTACAAATAACAGTGACCTTCTGCGCTGAGGCAGATACACTGTACTTCTGTTATACCTCACTCTCATTCTTTCGATCCCCCTTAAATTGTGCCTCCTGGTAGCACAGATTCTCAGACTTTGAAAAATAGGGCCAAATGATCTATTTTAGCTGAAGGGACATAAAAGAGTTTAAAAGAAAAATAGGAACTATTCACTAAGGGTACCCCTGCAAGTTCACTTAAATGCACAGGATTTTAAATTTAAATCCTACTTGAGAGAGAAATGTTATGACCTGATTCTGTTTTTGCAGAATGAGCTCATGTTACTTAGTGCTCGCATGAAACAATCAAGCTCCGTTATTTTGAAACAGGTTGAAATGTGTGACAAAATGATATGCCTGTAGAATACAATTAAGGAAGGAATCCCCATAGATTACAATGGCCACTCCTGAAACATTCAAAAGTAGAATGATAGGGAATAATTGTTCTTTTCTATAGAATGCCAAGATAACAGACAAATATGGAAAAAAAACTAAATATAAGAATGAACGCTTATATCTTAATATTCCTAGCTGAATTCCATAAATGTATTGGGTTGTAAATATCTAAATATACAAAATAAATGTGAAATAAGATGGAAATGCATCACAATAGAACTTAAAAACTAAAATTCTAAGAACTAAAATTCATTTTAAAATAACAACTCCTTAATGTAAATTTGAATGATTTAAAATTTAAGAGAGTATTTTCAGTTTACTTCTAGTCATTCCCCTGTTTGTGACCCCATGGAAGACTAGACAAAGCTCTTCAATTTTTGAAAGTATCAGGAGCAAATTTTTGCAAGACTGTACTTCATATTAAAACATACTTCAGAATTACTGGCATATACCGTATTTCTTAAAAAGTTTATTTAACATGACTTCATAAGAGTCCAAGCTACCGGCAATAGGATGAAGTCATGAAACTTAGTTTTTATCTATGTTTTATTTATAATAGTGTGCAGCTACATTCTACACTTTGATGTAGGAAAAGAAGGCAAGAAAAAACACTTCTTTGCAACAGGGTGTAAAACACTAAACTTAGCAAGTCACAATGGGAGCATATCTCACAGCCAAATTGTCCCCAGATTATTTCCAATGATATTCAGGCTTTCTATCATACTAATAAAGGGAGGTCTGCTTGCTTTGAATGCTGCTGACAGAAACAACAAGTCAACTTCCTTTTGGAGCAATGTAAGTTATGTAAAATCAAACTTGACAAGAAACATGCATACTGGAAAAATAGAAAAATACAAAATGAGCATTAATGATCCATTAAACAATGTGTTTGACTCAAAGCTCTTTGCTATTAGCTGTTCAGTGTTTTTCAAATCTCTGCTGTTAGGAACCAAACTAATACCATCTCTTTATAGTAAGGTGAAATAAGCAGAAAACGACTTCTAAGTATGGCCAACTGATGCATTAAGCAGATATAACTATAATTATAATATAACTATCATATTCATTCAGCATTGTTTTCAACTTGGACCCAGATCAATGGGAAACTGACATAGTGAAGATTTTCTTGTGTCTCCAAATCCAAAATATTTAAATAAATCTTGTTATCATGGCATAGTGCCAAAAGTACAGTCAACACATTTTGTTTCTTCCAATTCTTTTAGTGTTGCATTATTTCTCAGTTACTGTATGTTTCAATGCTTCATGGGAGAAGCATGGTCAAAAAATTACAGTAACAACCACAGCAATACAGTAGTTAATCACAATGTATCCAAAACAAAAGTTGATTTTAATTCAGCAACAAAAGCTGAGTCCTGAAAAACATGTTGAGCATTATCTGTTTGTTGATTTGGGATGTTACAGTAGCAGATCTGTCTTTCTTCAAGCCTCCTTTCATAAAAGGGTCATTTTGGCAACAGTGAAAAATAATGAAGAAAACTTCTGTCCACCTTTGAAAGGAAGATGCTTTGAAGAATTTTGGAAGTTGAGTGTAGGAGGAAAGTGAACAAAATCCATTGATCTGTTCATTGATCTGGCAGAACCTGACTGATGACACTTTGTTGGCAAGATGCATCGTGGCCAGTTCACTTACTTTACTTGATTGTCCCAGATTGGAAATTTGCTTGGCAGGCAGGTGAAAGACATAACACAATACACACAATACACACAATAACACAGTGAATTGAACACAACATGAACCAATTAACAAATAAGAGACATTCATGTTTGATGAAAAAATATACAATCAGTTGTGCAAATTGAGCAGTTTAATACCTGTGGGAATAAAAGATGACTTAGTTACAGTATGTTGCACCTGAATCTAGGCAGTCTAATTCGATGTCCAGGATGTCAAAAACTCTGCAAGGGCTCAGTCCTGACAGCCAATGCTTATGTTGGTCTTCTGCACTATTTGCTTGACGTAGATGTCTGAAAGCTGTAGTTGTTGTGCACTTATAATTTTGCTGGCTACCTTCAAAATCCTGCTCAGTTTATTTTTATTGCATGTATGAAAGTTTCCAAACCAGGCTCCTGCAGTGAAGATTTGGACAGATTCAATGAAGGTTCTGTAGAATAAAATCATTGTTGCAGTACATGCAGTAAAAGAGCAGAGGTTTCTTAGGAAGAACAATTACTGTTAGTTCTTCTTACATATGGAATCCATGTGTTCCTCAAAGGTTATTTTGCAGTCAACAACTGTGTCAAGATATTTGTATCTGTTGACAATTTTAATTTCTTGCTCCTCAATGACTGTAGGTTTTACAGCTGGTGGTGCTTTCTATAATCAATGATCATGTCTTTGGTTTTTGACACATGAAGCTGAAAGAAGAAGTTGTTACACCCATCAACAAAATTAATAATCAAAATTGGATCAATCTCCTTATTCTAAAATGCATCACAAAACTAAGAGAGACCCTGTCTATTCTGAGGATTCAACAGTAAAGGATATCAGAATTTCCTAAATATCCCCCAAAACTACTACAAGCTCAGGACAAGGTCATTTTGCCTGGAATAAGATTGAGGAAGAGGAGGGTGAAGATTATGTTCTGTTTTCTTCTTTCTGTGTTCTCCTCTGTCTTCCTTTCTCTCCCTATCTTCCTTTCCTCTTTACTCTCTTATATCTGTATTTCTGTTGTGGGCTATGGTTCTAAAGATTTACCATGAGGTTATTGAAGCCAAACTGTCAGAAACACCCTTTAATCATCACTGTTCACCCATATCTTAGTCCACCTGTTTGACTGCAAATAACACACCCTCTGGATAATAACATTATCATGGATAATACTGCTCAGTTCACTTTCTTGGTGTTCTCAAATAAGGCATTGTACTTAGTGGAAAAAAACAGTTACTGTAGAAGAATCCTAGTATTAATCAGCTACATTGATCCCATACACACTACCACTTACTCCTGTCTAACATTGACAGTTCTACCTTTGACTGCAGTATTAAAACCTTGTCCTTATCCTAAATGATCTCAGAATCAACTGGTGAAAAGATTTCTCATTTTGTCTAACACATACTGGTTAATAACCTTTCCACTATACAGTATATCTCCACAGAGAGTGCCAAATTAGACTTCATTTTCCAATGTGCTCCATGTACAGTAACTGGGCCTGATCTGTATTGGGATGGGAGATGTCCAGGGAAAATCAAGCGGGTTTGCACTTTTCCATTTGGATCAGAATTTCCAAACCAATGTTCCAGTACCAATACCAATATGATAACTGGAGACACTGCACAGTGGGAAGTAAGAAGTATCCTTTAAATGTTTAACTGATGGCCTGGTCATTTAAATGAGCTGGGGCTCTAAGTAGGAGTGACTAAATTCCACTGTGGGCTCTAACAATCTGTCCTACCTGAATTTCCCTTTTATTAAATTGGTGAAATAATTTCTTCTCTCTCTACCTGATTTGCTCTGAAGTGGGGATAATGGTTTGTACACTTCGTCCGGGTCAGTTGTGCACCTCAGTAGTGGAAGACGTGAGTCTTCTACTGTATGTAAACCATATTGGGTTCCCTTCAGAATAAAAACATGATATAAAAAAGCAATTGAATGTTTCTTTTGCCAGTGTTAAAAATGCAAAAACAAATCAGGATTTATACAGCTCAGAAAAAGTATAAGTACATCAAAGAAAAAACACGCAGTATCAGCTTGATACCTGTTAAACTTCCTTGATTCCATCAAAGCTAAGAAAGGATTCTTGTTGCCTTTTTATCAAATGTTTGGGTTAATAACCTTTCCAATATATCTCTACACAGCGAGTGCCAATTTAAACTGCATTTTCCACTGTGCTGCAGGTAATCATATGGAAATACAAGCACATCGTTTTAGTTTCCATCCCTTTGAAAAAGGAAAATTAATTAAAGCTCCTCTCCTCTTTCCAGACACTGCCTAATTAAGCTTTGAAGATTGAAAATGGTTTCAGAGACATCAAGAAACGAAATGAAGTTGCTTTGTGAAAGAAAATTGCTGATGCGAAACTGTCATTTAGAATTTGTAAAGGGGACTGTGGAGAATGAAGTTTAGGATATTCTTTTTTGGATATGGCTCTGCCTCAAACACCACACGAAATAATTTGCAATAAATCATCTAGGTTTGAGGTAACTTTTAATTAATGCTGGTTACTGAAACTTACATTGTTTGATATGTAGGATTAAAGACCTTCCAGTTGTGAAAAAGGTGATTTGTATTGAAGAAGGTGTACTGTCACAAAACAATGAAAAGACGACTGGTCTGAAGCTCTGCACTCTTTATACTCAAGATATGTGAGGAATTCAGATGTAATAAACTGAATGGTAATCATACTGTATAGATGAAAACTCATACCCCGTGCCCCTACTGTATATACAGTAGGACTATGCGTTTCTCATTTTCAGTTATGACTGTAATAATATTATTATATTGCAATACTACAATATTACTGTAATGATGGGGCAAATATTTTCTGCAAGTACTGTTTTCATAATAACCGATGGCAAACATATAAAACGTTTGCCAAATTAAATATTTATGAAGGTTCTTTTTCTGTTGTTACAGGCAAGAAAGATACCAATTCTTATTGCCATTCATTATTATTTAAATTTCATTAATTTTTACAGCTAAGTAAATTAGTCCTTCCTTTCAGTTTTCCTGATGTAATGTGTTCACGATGTGTGCCTGGCTGTACATAAGATAGAGCAAGATATAAATAATGTCTTTTGATTTGTAGTTTATCTTTCAAAGAGCTTGTAGGTTAGAAACTAAAAGGCTGTACTTTCACCTGCATATGGATTTGTCAGTGCATTAAATTCATGTATAATGATGTACTGTATATCATTAAAAAAGGAAATGTATCTAAATAAATATGATCTTCCTGATTATCAGTTCAATCTTTGTTCAAATGTGAGGCTGGCCAGTGGATATGAGAGGCTATTAAAATTAAAACATAGATGCTGCTCTGCTGGTAGTTTTAGCCCTGACAGAAAACTAATAAAAAATGGAAATGTAATATTGAATATAAAATACACTATACAAAAAAATGAAGATGTTTGGTGACATTAATGTTAATAATTTAATCATTTTAATAATCTCCTGCCATTTCAATGATTATATAAATCATTTTGGATGAGGGATTTCTCTTTAAATTTCTATTTAATTTAAAGATTTTTTTTATCTTTGTGTATATAACACATAATGAATATATTTTGTAAAAACATTTTTTCTGCATCTGTGGTAGAACATTTAAGAAATATTTTTGCATTGGTTGATAAAAGCTGTTTTTAAAGCTGTTGTTAGGGATGTAAGTATTTTTAAAAGTTAAATGCAAATATATTTGCTAAGCAACTAAGGTTGCTGCTGGAAGAGGTGTTAGTGGGGCCAGCAGGGGGCGCTCACTCTGTGGTCCACGTGGGTCCTAATGCCCCAGTATAGTGATGGGGACACTATACTGTAAACAGGTGCCGTCCTTCGGATGAGACGTAAAACCGAGGTCCTGACTCTCTGTGGTCGTTAAAAATCCCAGGGGGTTTCTCGAAAAGAGTAGGGGTGTAACCCCGGCGTCCTGGCCAAATTTCCCATTGGCCTTAACCAATCATGGCCTCCTAATAATCCCCATCTATGAATTGGCTTCATTACTCTCTGCTCTCTTCCCCACTAATAGCTGATGTGTGGTGAGCGTTCTGGCGCACTATGGCTGCTGTCGCATCATCCAGGTGGATGCTGCACATTGGTGGTGGTGGAGGGGAGACCCCATTACCTGTAAAGCGCTTTGAGTGGAGTGTCCAGAAAAGCGCTATATAAGTGTAAGCAATTATTATTATTATTATTATTATTATATTTGCATATACTGTATACAGTATAGGCTGATGGCATTGCATAATATATCCTGTAAAACAATAGTAGTAAGGTGATTGAAATGGACTTCACATAAGTTGTGGAATGCTTATGTCAAATGTGAGAATGCAGCTAAAGTCATTTTTTATAAAAAGATACAGATGGGGGCTGTTAACATAGCAATAAAATACTACAGTGATCATTTTTATTACATTCACAACCCTATGAAGATTTGTTGCTAAGTTATAAACCAGAATGTGTGTGCTGTTGATGCATAAGACACATCCTGTCCCTAAATATATTCTGGTATTAACTTCCATACAGCAGGAAAGGATAGTAAAATCTGTTCTTGCATAGTTTAGGATATTGAAACATTGCACAGGAATTGTAAAATAACAACTCAGTTCCTCTAGTCAAAGCTGGGGTCTCACAGGAGTGTGATGTAAAGACACACCACCCTAGTACTTTTCTGAACCATTCAGAATGCACAATGGGCAATGCACATTCATAATAGACTATGCTTAAACATGTCAACAGTTAATAATGGACCAAGTAATAGGTTTATCCCATGCTGAAAAGAAAAAAAAGAAAACACAACGTTTCAGGTGTGAGGAAGAAGGCTCCACAGCCGAAACATTAATAATAATAATAATAATAATTGCTTACACTTATATAGCGCTTTTCTGGACACTCCACTCAAAGCGCTTTACAGGTAATGGGGACTCCCCTCCACCACCACCAATGTGCAGCATCCACCTGGATGATGCGACGGCAGCCATAGTGCACCAGAACGCTCACCACACATCAGCTATCACTGGGGAGGAGAGCAGAGTAATGAAGCCAATTCAAAGAGGGGGATTGTTAGGAAGCCATGATTGATAAAGGCCGATGGGAAATTTGGCCAGGACGCCGGGGTTACACACCTACTCTTTTTGAGAAACGCCCTCGGATTTTTAATGACCACAGAGAGTCAGGACCTTGGTTTAATGTCTCATCCGAAGGACGGTGCCTGTTTACAGTATAGTGTCCCCATCACTATACTGGGGCATTAGGACCCACATGAGCTGCAGGGTGAGCGCCCCCTGCTGGCCCCACTAACACCTCTTCCAGCAGCAACCTTAGTTTTTCCCAGGAGGTCTCCCATCCAGGTACTGACCAGGCTCACACCTGCTGAGCTTCAGTGGGTTGCCAGGTGAAAGTTGCAGGGTGATATGGCTGCTGGCCTTGTGTTTTCTTTCCTCTTTTTTCAGCATGGAATAAACCTATTACTTGTTCCTCTGCAGCCTACGCATGCTGATGCAGCTACCCACCTGAACAGTTAATAATAATAATGATAATAATGATAATAATAATAATAATAATAATAATAATAATAATATGCTAAGTAGCAATCAGAACAAGTTCAACATGTTCTAACATTAAATAATTATGGATGAAATTGAACATCAAGAAGACGGAGTACCTGGAATGCAGTGATCAGACCGATGGCACAATCACAGCTGGTGGGGTCCAACTGAACAAAGTGACACAGTTCAAGTACCTAGGCTCATGTGTAAACTCCGACTGCACTTCCCTCCAAGACACCAAGATGCGAGTCAGCGCAGCTTGGATGAAATGGCGGCAGGTCACTGGAGTACTGTGCAACAAGAAGATCCCTTTGCGCCTAAAATCCAGAGTCTACCACTCAGTGGTCAGACCAGTGGCCCTATACAGAACTGAATGCTGGCCAATGACAAAGAAACATGAACAGGCACTCCATACGATGGAAATGAAGATGCTACGATGGACCCTCGGCTTGACAAGACTAGACCATGTTATGAATGAAGAGGTGCGAAAAACACTCAAAGTCACCCCAATCACTGAGAAAATGAGGGAATCGTGCCTGCGATGGTATGGACACGTGCTCCGCAGGAATGACACATCAATGGCAAAGACCGCACTCGAATTGAATGTGGAAGGCCGCCGGCCCCGTGGATGACCATTTACGCTCTGGCTGGATAGGCTAAAAGACGACATGCGCCTCACAAAAGTCACCTGCCGAGAGGCCGCAGACCGTACGAAGTGGAAAAATCGGTGCAAACAAGCAGACCCCACATAAGTGGGAAAATGCAAAGAAGAAGAAGATGTGAGAGATCTTTTAATTTAGTCTGAAGTATATACAGAAAAGTAGTCCTTATAATTTAAAATAAATGTTGTACAGTATATGACTTTTATAACAGTTCAATATCAAGAATAGAAGCAACCATTCCAGGGAAAGTAACTCCCCTCAAGGACACAGCCCCTTGCAGCATCACAATATATAGGGTGAAAGTGCAGATTAGAGTAATGTAATTAGAAAAATATTGTATCACAGAGATCTGCACTAAGACCTTTGTTCTTTTCAATTTATATATGATTTAGCTATAATCTGGTATAGCTAGTAACCTTTCAGGATCACCAGTGACATTAACAATGGAGGATTAGTAAGTATTATAACATTTTCAAATTGAATTCAAACGATTTAGACAACATTGGGCATACACCTGGTAGATCATTTTTCATTTTTTAATTTGGTATTTTTAACAAATGCAATATCACTTATAGGTAGAAAAAATAATCCAAAAACATAAGAGCATGAAACACTGAGCATGAAGAAACTACCTATGAAAAAACTTGATTGTTTAAAGGTCTTTATTGTTTTAATCTTCTAGACAATGTGAGGAAGTATAGTAAAATGAAAATAAATAGAAATATAAGGCAATGTAGTTAAAAGTGTACAATTTAAATAATGCTAAAATTGTGCTATTCATTAGTTAGACTATTGTGCAGAATTGTGGTAACCATTGTTACAAAAAAGATATTGCTATAAAATCAGTCCAAAGAAAAGGAACCACATACTGTACATTCCTGGGGTTAAAATAATGTCCTACTGTGACAGGCTAAAATATTTTTTTTCCTTGAGCTGAGAAAACTACACAAGGAACCAGACTCTAGTATTTAAAATCGTCAAAGACATTAGCAAAGTCAAGCCTATGGAGTCAACAGTGAAACATGAATCAGAGGACACAAATGGAATAACGAGAAATGCTGTATATTTAAAATGAAGACCAAGATGCACTTTATACCTAGAGGGTTGTAGGAATGTGGAACGCACTACATACTGTAGGCATGCTGTCACAGGTGACACCCTGGCTTCCTTCAATTAGCAGATAGAAGAGATCCTTGACTCAGTTGGCCACTGGGAATCAAATAAAATAGATTGTCTGAATGGGCCCATCTTGTCTGTCCTGTCTTATATTCTTAGATTTTAAAATCATCATACTATTAAAGAAAAAGTTGATTTTTTTGGTCTTTAATATAGATTCGGAATCTAACACCAGTAAAGCACTTGTTTTGAATTAGATCTAACAAGACTCTCTAGGCCAAATCCACACACTCACACCATTCCCCTTTTAGAAACGTAGTCTTGGTCTCCTCAAAATATAAATAATGATTGATCAGCATAAATACAAAAGTATTTCAATCCATCATGCTGTTTACTCTGAGCAAAGGCTGATTTGGCAGTACTGTATATCCCGACCTCAAGCAAACATCCTTCTAAGGAATGTGTAATTTTGTAATAGTTTAATGTAAAAAGAGTTTACAAAATATAATAGCTAACTGCTGCACTAAATAAATATTTTGTTTGTAGGCAAAGCTGAATAAACAAAGAACATACCATCAAAATTCCTTATCTTGATCATTTCCAATAAAAAAAAACAAACTGAGAGAATCACTGACAACTGAAGTATACTATTCATAAGATCGTCTGCAATAAGTTAGACTTTGCAGGGAGAGTTCTAGCCAGGGGTAGTACTGTCAATCACGCCTATACATTACATCTGTATTTCGGAATCATTGTTCTCTAATGGGCTGTTGGCAAGTGTAAGTCTGATACAGCATGTGGTATCGGACAATATGCAACAAACAGTCTGTTCTAATGTAAGTATCTTCCAATGTGCCAATTTCTTTGTCTGAATTTTCTATTACAGCTGAGCAGCTGGCTTGTCTTCTCCTGGCTTTGAGTTACAATTTTGCACACTATGCTTTACTATCCAAGTCAGCTGATCGTTCTGAAAGTGCAGACTTTTATAAAAGTAAAATTCCTACTTCAGCCTTCTGAGGCAAACAGAAATGGAAACTTAGGAGCACATGTATAACAGCCTGAAATGAGCCATTAAAGTTAGCAATAAATGTTTTTAAGCCCCCAGACAATATTTCTTCGTTGTGATCTTGCACCAGAGTGGTTTAGAATCTATCTTACATTTGTGTTGTAGTACAGATATTAGCTGAGACACGGAACAAACAACCAGGAGAAATCAGTTGTATTGCGAGGTTATACTATGCTGTACACCCTTCTAAATGAATTTAATTGGTTTGCTATTATGTACCAGCAGATAAACAGAAAAGCTGGACATTTGGCATGGTAACAAGGCACTAGTTACGGGTTTTCAGACTTTCCACACTCCACTTCTGATATGAGATTTACAAAGATAGAGTTAAAGAAATTAAAGTTTTCTTACATAGAGATTTATTATAGAAAATAATATAATTTTTTATATTCAAATTCTATAAATAGAATTTGAAATGAGTAAAGTGTGTAGTGTGAATTATTATTAATTATAAGTAAACGATATTTCAGTAATAGCAAACAATATTAGTATTATTATCCATTCATACAATATTATAATATACTGTATAGATACTATACATATTGTCACGTTCGTAAACCCCTCCTCTTAAGGACGCTCCAGCCCTTCCTTGTTTTTTACTCATCTTCCGCACCTGCTCCCTGTTACAGCCCCCTTTTCAGTTCACCTTAAAAGCCAGATGCGCCAGTCCGGGACCTGGAAGCGCCTGGTCCCATTAAGGTTTTAGTTCCTGTTCCTGTTCCTGTTCCTGTTCCTGTTCCTGTTCCCCTGCCAGTTCTGACCTGGTTCCCGTTTTTAAATCTTGTTTGTTTTGGATGTACTGCCCGGTTTTGGACTTTTGCCTCCGCTTGGATTCCCCCTTGGACTTTCTTCTGGATTGTTTGCCTCGGCCACACCTCCCCCGAACACTAGCGCACCATGGACATGCCCCCTGTTTTCATTCCCGACCCCTGCATGCTTTTTCCCGGTGTTTTCCCCACTCATCCCCAGATTGTGTCGTCTGCATAGGGTCCTGTGAGAACTCTTTCGTTACGCATATGTTAAGTGCTTTTCCATTTGTATGCATTTCTACATCACTTGTGTCAACCCACATTTTTGGCATTGCTTCTGCACTAGTTTAATGATAAAACCTGAAAATTTTAATTTGATTTATTTTCCTCTGCTAAAAATACTGAAGATAGGCATGTTTTTCAGAAAGCGTATAATTACTGTATGGGACCTTCACTCACTCCATGGATATCACACAAATCTCCTAAAATATTACTTATTTTGAAAAAATGTTGTTTCAAAGAATGTTTCTATAGACTTTGCCAGTGTTGTGCTCCACTTAAACTAATAGTGTATTTTGAAACATCTGTCTATAATTCGTGACATACACATCATTAGTTATTCATTTTTTATTTCTGACAATGCCACAATGTACTACAGAATAAAGATTCATCCACAATGTCTGTTATAGAACAATGTGATATTTCTATGGCACAGTGCACTGATGCCCAGAGGAGGCATATTAAAAGTACAGGAATCCACAACATATGTTAATACCATAGTAAAAGAATAAATATGCAGTACTGGAACCAGGATACATTTATCATGATAGGATTTCAAAGGATAGTAATATGGTGTAACCGAGCAACTGTCACTGTGAAAAATCTTTCTTTTTTCATCCTGAGTGCAGCTTTAAAGTTAAGGTTTAGAGACATTTGATTTAAACAGTACATCAAACAGGTCATACATACAGTACCATAAAGTATTGAAATACTAGGTACAACCATTATATATTTTATTTATCTGTAGTGTTGTGTGTTTTTAGTGTTTTTTACAATGACACACTTCCCAATAAAATGCAATAAACCAGTGGTTCTCAAATGCAGAGCGCCCCCGGGTGGTATGCCAGATGATCCTGGAAATTTGTTGTGTGCGCTGAAAAATTGGGAATTAAAAATTGAAGAAATGTTCCTATGAGAAAATGACTTGTAGGTGGTACTTGTATGCTTTGGTTTGATCAGGGGTGGTACTTGGTCCATAAAGTTTGAGATCCACTGCAATAAACATTCATTGCTTCTTCACGAGATGCCAGTTTAGCAAAACATACTCATTACTCTCAGAGTAATGTATTGTATGTAAACTATCTTAACTGTGATATTTGTGCATCACATATCTTCAATGCCCTATTGAAAATAGTATTGTTAGGACATGTCATTCAATAAGTGTTCAGATTAAATGCACAATCATATAAACCCATCCCTTGGTATATGAACTCTCAATTTACAAATTTGCAGTACATCAAAGTCTCTGCTCTTTGTAGCAGCTTCCCTTTTGATATCACTTAGGTAAGGTTAAAGGGAAGTTGTATGACACCAAACACAAATTTTGGAGGAGGAAGTTAGAGGTTTGTGCACAAGTCTTGTAGCATTAACTTTGTCTTATAACCTGTCAGGACCGTGGAAAACTCGGGTTTGCGAGATATGAAATACTGTCAGCCTAGTTTTGACAGACCTATACATTTTTTCCTGGTGGAAGGAGTAAAAGCAGTTCTTCAAAATCTGAGGTGTTATTGCCACATAAGTACAGTTTTAAAGCCACATTTAAGAATGACTGAAATTATTATTATTATTACTACTACTACTACACTTACATAGTGCTTTTCTTGACACTCTATTCAAAGCACTTTACAGGTAATGGGAACTCCCTTCAACCACCACTAATGTGCAGCCCGCACCTGGATGTTGCGACAGCAGCCAGAGTGCACCAGTACATCACATCAGCTATCAGTGTGGAGGAGAACAAACTAATAATATAGCCAATTCATAAATGGGAATACGTGGGGAAATATAGGGGTTTATAGTGGCTTTTTGTAAACCAAAGTACTATTTCAAAATCCTACTGGTGTTTTTAAGTACTCTATAGTAGATGAGACATTAAACCACTACTAAAAGATCTAAAGTCCTATAAGTTACAGGGACTCCAGTGTACAGTATATGTGTAAACAATATAGTAAAAAGTAACATTAGAAACATTTTATCAATGTAGTCTGAACATTGTGATTACAGTTAATACTTCTTGCTTTTATTATTTAATTTTAATGACACCTACAGGGATTTACCAAATTTTACCCATTTACACATGGTTTTTGAAACAGTTGTCATGGGAATTGATTGGTATAGTGACCCCAAAATGCAGGAACTTTAAACTTTGTACCCGACTACGCTCCCTAGCAATTTTAAGGGTGCTACGGGCATTTTCCCCTGATACAGGTTCATTATATTTCTCATAACCACTAGTGCACTTTCAGACCAGCACAAGGCATTATTACTTCATTATCATTTTAATTCCTTTAGCAATCTAGCAGTTGCAATTTCACTGCCTACCCAACAAAGAGAACACACACACAGAATCACAAAAACACCATGGACCCCAGTTACCCAGACCCATCATCCCAGAAGAGCAATCTGGCATCGCCATTTTTCTGAAACAGCTCCTTCTGTCTCCTTCCGCCACAGAGAAGAATCTTTGTATAGTCTTATGAAGGTATTAGACATCATATTCAGTCCCGGCTGTTCCGAACAATGTGTTCCAATAATGCTACCCTTTCTACCTGGTTTGCTCTGAGAATCTTACTCTAGGGCAGTAGTGGTGTCTCCCAAGCCTGAGACTCAAACCCATGACCAAGGACTCTACCATTGCTCTACACTGCTCAAAGGTTGAGCATACTATATCTCCAAAGTGTACTCTATGCTGTCAGGAACAGCTCTTTCCGGGCCCTATGCGGACGACACGATCCGGAAGGTGAAGAAACAATAGGGAAAAATATCATGCAGGAGTGGGTCAGGAGACAGGGGGGCATGTCCGAGGTGAGCAGGTGTCCAGGGGAAGTGAGTCCGGGGCAAACAATCCAAGCATACTGTAAATCCAAAAGGGAAATCCAAAATGGGAGGCAGTCCAAGACCAGGGGATCCATCCAAAGTATTTAAAAACCAGAACTGGGTCGGGACTGGCAGGACAGGGAATCAGGAACAAGAAACTAAAACCATAACGGAGCCAGACGCAGCAGGACCCCGGGCTCTCACGAAACGGGATTCAATGAGAAGCTCTGGGCAAACACCTGCGTCTGGCTTTAAAGGTGGAACTAAAGAGGGGCTGGAATAAGGAACAGGTGTGGGGAATGGGACAGAACGAGGAAGGGCTGGAGCGCCCTTAAGAGGAGGAGTAACGATCGTGACAATGCTTAATATTAACTGCTTTTTGATTGTTTCCCTACTTGTACTCTGCTCCTCCAGGCAACATTTGTTGTTTCTAAGTCTAGACATTGTGGAACATGAACCAGCACATGTGAAAATGGCTGACAGGTCTGCTCCAGGAAAAGCCTAAGGGTTTGTCACTGAGGACGTGATTAACAGACAGCATAGGCTCTCTCAAGCTCTAACAAGAAGACTTGTCCTTGAGTTGCTACTCTGTGTTTCATCAAGGGAAACCATGGATCAGCAGGTCACATTTCTAACGTCATCTGTGAAATCAAACCTCTAATCCAGTGTTTGCTCTTTTGACTTTCGTACAGATGTTTCATGCATTAATTCATTTCTGCTTTGGTGGTTTGACAACATAATGAAGTAAATATATGTATAAGCTGCATGTGCAAAAAGAACACTTGAAGAAATATGGAAGTTGCTAACCATTTTAGAAAAAAAGCAACATCATTTCAATTAGCTGCTTTAGCAATTGTGCACGTTTAGTTCAATGTGTGCACTGAATTAAACATGTGCCTTACTTCCACGTTAAACAAGAAGGAAACAACTTTGAATTTATGCCATATCCACCTTTTCTATCTACATTTCTGAACAATTTTCAAATAATTCTAATTATAATTTTTGTCCACTCATATTCATTGAAAATAATTAAAACAAGTTATTTTTGCTTGTTGCAAGTTGCAGACATATTTTTACTTTGATGTTGGACACAGCAGCAATAAACCTGACCAGTGAGATATTTCACTGAAATCTCTGGTCTTCAGATTAACTTCTTAACACAGTCTTTCTTCTCAGCTAAGCAAATTATTCAATTTTTAGGGCACTCTGCCATGAACAACACCTAAGTAAACCTAAGATGAAGAGTAATCTGGATATCAGCTGCTCTTTTAAACCCTCAGTGCAAATTTCCGTCATAATGAGATCAGCAGTGTTCTTCCACTGTGCACTGCAAATGTGTTGTAAAGAAATTGTGTTTCTTAAATGGTCACAAACATTGTGATAAATATTACAAACATTATTCTTTTCCTGAAAATTCTAGGTGGTTTTTAAGGAAGTTCAGTGATTATTTCTGATCATAAAAATAGATTTGAATTTCAAACCCCTTTGCATTATCACAAACCACACCCAACAAATGCTTGTATGGAAAATAAATGAATAATACACAAAATCTAAAATATTCTGAATTTTGCTAAACCTAAAAGCTTACATGGAACATTCTGTGAAAATATTGAACAGTAAAGGGAAATATTAAAATAATAGAGATATATTGTTTTTGGTTATCATTAGAAATATTTTACTATCAACAATACAAAGTCTTCATGTAATTAGTAACGGAAAGAGAAGGCCTGTATTAAACAACTGTAAAATGTTTTCAAATATTGTTCAGGAGGCCAATACTAAGGAACACGTCATGTTCTTTGATTTCTTAAATAACGACTGTTTTAAATCATTGAAGTGATTGAGGAACACTCCATTCAATTAATTTATACCTGTAATTCAACTTGCATTTGATACACATACAGTAAATCACTTATGATATACTCTATAAAAAGGAGGCTTTTAAATATACTGATTACAATATATAGCTGAATCAGTCAAATTCAGTGAAGATTAAAATTGTTGGCTTTGGCTCCCTTGTAATTGCCTGAAGTCATTACATTACTACAACTAGTCTTCCAGTCAACAAACACAAATAAATACCTTGAGGAATATCCATAAAACGGATGATTTATTGGTCTACATAAATATTCAAACAATATGAATGACTGAGGGACATTTTTGTTATAATATATAATGTCATAATATATGTTGTATATTTTTTGTTATATAACAAATATTATTTATATTTGCAAATATAAATGAATGTGTTGCTTTCTAGAAGAGGTGTTGCTTGAAAAAAAACATCCCAGTATTTCAGCAGATGGCAGTCAATAGCAGATGAAGCAAAACATCGGTGTAAATAATCATGTGGATCTTTTTCAAATAGAGGTTATTAGCTAGTGTTGTGCAATTTCAACTGCATTGTCAAGCTGTGTGTCAATTTGCTCCAAAGGCAAATGGGGCCTAAAATGTTATAATCAATAAGCACAAGCAACCTTAGAGTCTCCCAGATGAGGCAAGCAAACCAGGAGCTCAAAGATATGTGACACAGGGGTCTCCTGTGGCTCAGCTGGCAGTCATCTGAGCACAGATTGCGGTTTGAGCATGGTTCATGTCTCCAGCTGACTGTGATCGGGACTCACCCAGCAGCCTGGTGCAATTAGCCTGAGTGTCACTGAGAGTAAAATGGGATTAGACAGCCAGTCTGACTCTCAGTGGTACAACAACTCTGTGTTCCCCCAGGTGCTTGTAGGCATGCACTGGTGTCAGTAAAGGGTGTGCCTCTCTTGCAGTTGGCACTGAGTCTCTACTATCTGGTTGTGATACTCATGATGTGTTAAAAGACGCTCGATGGTGGGGAGATCAGAGGAGTCTGCCCATACTTCCTCATTCTCACACCCCTTGTGTGGTTGCTGTGTTTGTAGTCACGGAGTAGTGAGTTGGTATCACAAAAATAAGTGGATTTTTCTATTTTTTTCAAACAATATGAAACAATAAAGCATTAACTCCTGATGTATATGAAGACTACGTAGCACACTGAGGATTACACAAACTTGGTTCATGCCAATCTGTGACGAGTTTATAATGTAATGGTTCTTAGGTTTAAAAATCATTGTTTAAAAGAACACATTCGATAAACAGAAGATTCAACAGAAGCATTAAATCACTGCTTATGAACAAATAAAAGATTTGTTGGATTGTACCCATGCGTGGCTGTTCATTCTTTCCTGTTTTGAAGTATGTTTTTGCTGTGAATAAAATGTATGAGTTCAGAAGTTCAGAAGAGCCATCAGGAAGTAGTATTATATGAAAAGCCCCCACTAATTAGCTCATGTTTGAAAAATATACAGTATTTTTCCTTTCTGGAATCCTCTGCATCTACACTGAACTGTTGTATAACATTTTCTTCTCGATAAAGAATGAAAGCGGAATATTTAAAAGTAGGTTATACAGATGCATACAAAATTGTTCAAATAATACTTTAAGGATATTTCTATTATTTTTTCATCTCTTTGTCCACCTTTGTGTAATATTCTAGATTAGGATTGTATTGTATGTTTATGTGTAGCATGGATATTGCTAAAGATAGCTCACTTTTAAATAATGCACAACATCAGTCCTTTTTCTAGACATTTTATCCAATTTAGGGTCACCAGGGGAGCTGGACCCTACAAGGAAGCAAAAGACGTAAGGCAGAATACACCCTGGACAGGATGCCAGTCCATTGCAAGGCACACATAGACACAAACATGCACATCTTCGCACCAGAGCCAATTTTCTCTGAAGCCAATTACCCTACCAGTACTGTATGTCCTTGGATTGTGGGAAGAAACCAGGGCAAACACAGTGAGAACATATAAACTCCTCACAGATAGCACCCAACATCCAGAACTGAACCCAGAGCCCGAGTGCTGCAAGGCAGCACTACTAATCTCTGTGGCACAGTGCTGTACAATATTAGTTTATGCATTTTGTATGTGCAGTAATTTTGTGTAATAAACCTTTGTCTTTAAATAGTATACAGAAAATTAAAGTGACCATATTCATTGTTCCATGAGAATAAGGAGTGTGTTATTTAAGTTTTATAATGTCATGCTTTGGGGACCCCTAAACTCTGATAAGACACTTCTGATATATAATATCCCATTTATTTACAGTAATCAATTTCCCTTCGCATAAAGGTAATCCCCATAACAGCCATTCCTACTATACAACTTCTGAATTGACACACTGTGATGGAGTAGTCCAAGAATTCCAGTTACCCCAATGACCCACGCAAACAGTCTGACACTGTCATTCTCTAGAACCAGAGTGTCCATGGAGTTGCCCCCTGTACCCTGTTTGTCTCCAAGTCCAGTTTTGGGTAGAGGGGGGAGAAAGACAATGCTGGGATCTCCCTGCTCTGCTCCCCGTCCCTGATATCCAAATCCTCTTGGGTCCAACCCACATAACTCTCTCCAGCTAGCCTTCCATCTTCCAAAAGCCTTCAATTCTCTGCTGAATGGAGCTTCTTGAAACCTTTTTACAAAGGGAACATGAAGCATTCCCTGGGGACTGGAGGTGTACCTGTGAAGCTTTGGGTGAGGGCGGAGCTAACTGGTCAGGACTCATGTAGGGAATGGCTATATATAGACGTCCAAGTGTAATAATGAATCGTTCATTCACACCCCGTCCTTCTCCATCACAGGCACAGTCAAACTTGTTTTGCAACCCCACATGTCCCCACTGAAAGGTGTTGCCCCGCATCTGTGCTGAGAGGACCTTTGATCACGACAGGAAACTTATCAACACTAGGGAGACACTGGCCCATCAATGCAACTTAATATTGATACAGACCTAGCGCCTCCACACCCATTCTTTTCACTCTGTGACATTAGTACCAAGCTAGTGTCATAACTGACTAAATACATAAAACTATTTAACTGTGACTTAGTTTTACTACACCCATTTTATTTGGAACTACTAGACTTGTGACAGGAAGCCCTTGTCCAGGCTTGTCATAACCACAGGCTTAGAACATAGAATCAGCAAGTCCAACAAACACTGTGTACAAACGTGAGCATACAAATTCCACCAAATGACTGGTTCTAATTACAGTGAACTTTAGTTTGCATCCACAACACCGTCAACTCTGCTGAAGTTACAGAAGAAACTTAAAACATGTGCACTTGTTACCAGTCTTTAAAATGGTAAGCCCCTCCCCTGCCTTGAGCAGCAATTACACAATTTTATTGTTTACACAATTACATCTTTACTTAATAGATATAAAACAGTGGATAACTTCAATAGCTAACTTGCAAAGTATACGTCCCCCATCAAGAATTCCCCAGTCATCTTGATAGCAGTAAGTTCCAGTTCATCATCTCTGTTTATGGAGAATTTGTTAGGAGACAGAAAGATTTTTGTACAGATCCATTTCTTTTCCACACAGTTTTGTTGCGTTTGAAAGGAAGGCAAGTTACCCTCCGAACCAGCAGGTGGTGCTCTGGCCTGAGGTGAAGTAAAACCTTGAAGGGACAGTGGCTGAGTAGCAAACTACCCCTTTTTGATATGAGAACAATGACTGGAACAAGCAAAATCTGGATTAGTTGACAATACAAATAGAAAATATCTAATTATGCTTTAGTATTTGCAATGGGTTATAATTTTTTTTTCCAGTTCTGGTACAGTGATGTGTGGGAAAAAGGTAAGGTTTGATTTGTTTGTTTGCTGTTTTAAAGTTTGTCTAGGCCTGTGCATGGGAGGTGTGATGGCTGCCATGTAATATTGCCCCAGTTGATGTGAAAAGCACATGGTTCCTTTGCTCATAGCTGACTACTGTTTTACATCTAAAAATAAAAAAGTGAGTTTGCAGTTAGGTTTCAATAGGTCCAACTAGGCCATTTAAGACCCATGTCCTTGATAGGAAAGTATTCTTCTTTTCCTTTACTGTGAGATCCAACTCTAAAACCTCATGAATCAAAATCACGAAATGAAATATGTGCTGCTATGGGGATCTCAAAGTTTAATCAAAAAGTCTTCAAAATGTTTAATGGCAGATCTATGGATGAGAAAGCTACAGTACATTGTGGTCTTCTGCAACCTGATATACAGTAGAAAGCTGCAAAACTATACTTTTTCCTCTCAAAAGTAAAAACAGTCACACAGAAGGGAAGCTTTTTCATCCACATGTGAGATTAAGTGACTGTCCATGCAGAGAGTTTTATGAAATTCAGAGAAGGCATTGAGAACAATTAATGAAAGCCAATTTCTGTTTTCAGGATGGTTAGTAACAATTTCACCACCTGTCCTAGAATCTTTTTTTTTTTCATAAACATGGATAACCTTTTATTAAAACTTCCAATAAATTTCAGCATAGTGTGAAAGAAGAAATCTTTCAGCCCCTCAGAAATTGCATTGATTCCACAGGTTACCGAATACCGATAAGCCATCTGTCTGGTATTAATCCATCAATGGCTGACATGAAAAGTGTTGTGGGTTGCATTGGCAGTCTTGAAGTCTCAGTCTTTTACCAAGAAAATCCCAAACCACAGAAAGAAAGTTCAGGAAAATTCCTAATACCTTTAAATATGTTTTGAGTAAGTTATTGGAGGTTTCATTGCAAAGCATTAGAAAAGGGTTATTATTTTGTTCGTAATCCTTTTGGAGGACTCAATTCATGTCTCAATTTAGCCTTTGGGCGACAAGTAGTCTTAGTCAATTAAATCATCATCTAGTTGACTTTTCCTGAATCCAGTCTAAGGCATTTGTGCTTACCATTAGGAATTAAATGGAGATACTCAGATGTGAACAGGGCATGTATTATTTCACTGTTTCAACTCAAAATGCATTCCATGCCTTACTGTAGATACCTGAACACTTTACAGTACTCTTTTTAAATGCT
Source organism: Lepisosteus platostomus (assembly GCF_059453375.1). Classification (NCBI taxonomy): domain Eukaryota; kingdom Metazoa; phylum Chordata; class Actinopteri; order Semionotiformes; family Lepisosteidae; genus Lepisosteus; species Lepisosteus platostomus. The sequence goes on from NC_142611.1 coordinate 49,719,374, forward strand.
TCTTGAAAATTATAAATCTATAGCACATTTAGCATTTTGTTCAGCTTTGTGCTTTATGCTTCTATACCACACTTCTGGTGATTCTAATCATTTTTTTCTACTCCCAACCCACAAAACCTTTACAAGTATTTAATTTCATTTCTCTTGTGCATATCATACACAGAATTGCTCAAGATTAAGATGTTTCTATGAAAAAGATTAGCAGGTTCTGCGTTTCAGAAAGATTAATTATTAGAAAATAAAGCTGACTCTTTAGAAGTCTTTTTTTGCACATTTTGGAAAAAATATCAACAGCTTGTACTTGTCTAAGTTGTGTATGTAATAGTTTAGCATTTTATTACTTAAAAATTGAATTTGTGCCTGAAACACCATTGTTTTCTTGAAGGAGTTTTGAGGAAAGACATATGTTTTCAATTTCGAACACATTTTTCATAATTTCCACTGGGTCAAGTTCATTAGATATCAAATTTGAGAACAGAAGTACTGTAGCTTCTTTTGGCCATAATGGGTGATTAAATTCCAAGTAAATGTTATGAGGTCATGTCCTGAACAAATGCAGACAATATTTAAAAAAGAAACATTTTCCAAATGAATGCACATGTATGCAGTAGCATCCTACAGGTTAGTTTAGTAATCTTCTATTTTTCCACGTCTCCGAAGATCATCGGCTGTGGTCTCACCGAGATTAAACAGCTCTATGAGGACCGCTGCCGTGGTAGAATTCTGGCCATCACAGAGGACAGTCACCACCCCGGGCATGAGCTCTTCACCCCACTGCCCTCAGGCAAGAGATATAAGAGCATACGGTCACTTACCACTAGATTCTTCAATAGCTTCTATCCACAAGCAGTGAGATAGGCGAACACATTTAGCCATCCCCCTCGGACCACACCTACACCATCACCATCTATCTCTTTATGATTTCTTATCTATTGCACATCTCCAGTCATTGTTTACACGTCTGTATTGTTTACATTCAAACTGTCTACATGTTTACTTGCACATTGTCTACTGTTTGTTTGTATATTGTCTTGATGCACTGTTTGCACTTTGTTTTGTTTTTTACACTTGTTTTACAGTCGAGAGACTTTCTGTAAGTAAGAATTCCATTGTACCAGTACCGGTTACATATGGCAATAAAGTTCAAGTTCAAGTTCTTAACTTTATTGGTTTATAACGTAGAAGAACAGAGCTTTAAGTAAGTAATCATTAAATCGCTAGAAGGGTGATCTTGTGGAACAGTTATCAAGTTCTATTTCCTCCACAGTAAAAGTCATCCATCCTTTAAGAAAACTGTCAATGCTAAAAATACTTTTTTCATGTATTCAACACTTCAAGTAGAGCACCTTAAGAAGGGGTTAACAGGTCACTGAAACACTTTCTCGGTTGCTCAGAACAGCAGGTGTCTGCATGTTCGTAGGCCAAATGCTGCAATACACTATGTTAACAGCTGTGAAAAGGTGACAAATGTGACAGTTTAGTGGCTGAAACAATCTTCCTCCCTCTGAATTTATTTTAATCTCTTTTATCCCTTATCAAGCAAAACACTGAAAACAAATTATAATCAGTAATATACTGTAAAAAATGAATTTCAGACTGTTAATTGTAAAGGGTTTTCATGCGTTTGGCTGATGTTTAAAATCTTAGGTTATTTGGTACAACTAATTGTACACAATTTGACCTAAATTTTCTTTTTTATGTCTGTTTTTGGAAAACAGTGCTGACAATTAGAACAGATTACTTATATTTTCTTTACAAAGGGGAGCCTATACTGTTGCACAATAAAAAAGTAGAATGTGGATGTATAGTGTTATTTCCATTTTAAATTGTGAGCATATTCCTTGGGATAACAAAATAAAACTCCATGAGGATAACTGAGGCATCAGGTTTCATTAATGTTAGGCATTAATTAAATAAGGTTTCATTTTGCCAAACGCTGTTTTTTTTTTGAGTTGTTAGTCATTTAGCTAAATAGGAAATAAGCATTCAAAAAGAAATGTTTTCAGTTATTTCAAAAACAGCAAAAGATAAGATATCACTTGACTAATGATGCCTAATGAAGGATGATATCTGCATTTTTAAAAGTGAACAAGTAAAGGTTTATTTGCTGAAAGGAAAAAAAAATAAACACAACATTTCAGCTGTAGAGCCTTTTTCTTCACTTGTTCATTTGCAGCCTATGTATGCTGATGCAGGTACCTGTGTGAAATTTTTGAAAGTGGCCTATCTGTACGCAAAGAAAATGAGATGTTCTTGCTTGCTCAATAATCAGCAGATTAGTTGAAAGAAACCAGTTAGACAGACCACATCCTAGAAGATAGAGGGTTAGCGCTCCAGCCAGCCCAGGGCTGTCACATTTATCTGATGCCCCTGTACTGTATAATTATTTTAATCAGGAAGACAAGGAGCCACACATCAGTAGTATGACAGTAGCTTGCTGTCTGTATGAAAAAGATCAGTATGTTTGGAGGCTGTTCAAGAGTAACAGAGACAGCTACAAGAAGAAATCCGCAGCTTTTGTAGGCAAAAGAATATCTATGAAAGCAGCAGAGATTGGTTGGGTGTTTTATTCACCTGCAAATGCAGGTTTGCTCTTGACAGACCTGGCAGATGACCTGTATAAAGATTGTGATGAGCTTTAAGCAGACAGACCACCAGGGGGAAGGGGATGATGCATGGAGGAATGGCTCTAAAAGAAGAATGCAACCTTAGTGCTCAGTGATAATGTACTGTAATGGATAAAGTTACTGAGCTTATGGCTCTTACATTCCCACAATCTAATCTAGATTTGTTGATTTTCAATAACGACAATGCAAAACAAGATCCCACAGGGCTAGGATTACAATGGCATGAAAGAAAACAATGTACAGGTCTTGCCAGCTTTTTTCTCCTGTTTCCAAACGAATTTCTGTGGGACCACCTCACTACTGCTGTCACCAGGAGATAGTCACAACTGAACAGATGGCTATTACTTAGTAGCTTAACAGGAAGAAGTAACAATAATAATTTTATTTTACATAGCACCTTAAAAAGTAGCATATCAAAGCACTTTGCAGTAGACGTGTAAACGTATAAGAACAACAAATTACAAAATAAGCATATAAGGGGCACGAGCACAGAGGTGAGTCAGAAGATATTTTGTCTCCTTTGTAAGTACTCCTTTGAAAAATGGAGCAAACTCAGACACTGATTTAATAAAAGCCATTCTGAAAACTAAGGTTTTGAATCTTTGAATCTCTTACTCAGGGTAAGTGACTCTCTGGTGTGCCAAATGTGCTAACCAGCTCTTTTTATACAGTCCAAGACAACATACAGTATGACATAGTCTGGTAATATTTGTGAATTATGTTTTTACTATATTTTGCACAGGAGGGTCAAAAGTCAAGCCAGGATCAGATATCACCTCGAAATTACTCAATTTAGATTGAAATTCAAGCATAATGCCATCCACAGATAGGGCTACTTTATTGACAGTAGGTACTGTACGTGGTAGGAGCTGCCAAGTAGCATGACGTCAGTCTTGTCATAGTTTAAGGGAAGATAATTTTGAGTCATCCAGGTTTTTATATCAGACATGCAATTAGAGAGTGCAGAAAAAGTCCACTTCACTGTCAGGTTTAGTATGGACATAGATTTGAATATTATCAGCATTGAAATGATCATTCAGAGCATGTGATTTATATTTGACAAAGTGAGTACATGTAAATGCTGAGCATGTAGGAGTGGGCCCAATATCAAGCCTTGGGGAACACCACACTTAACAAATCCAACTTAAAAACTAAAATCCCCAGGAGAAACAAAGTATTGGCAATTAGTAAGATGAGAGTTGAGTCATTTCAGAGTGATGTCAGAAAGAAAAAAAAAAGAAATTCAAATCCGTCTCCAGACAAGAGTAAAATGTCATGATTAATATTTAATGATTCATCCCCTGGACCTGTCTGTTTTACTGTCATCCAACTCCCCACCTCACAACCTTAGACATGTTCTTCTAATTCTGGTCTCTTGTCTCTCTCCCAATCCCGTCTACATTCTATGGGCGAGAGGACTTTTTGCTGCTGTGCCCCAAAACTCTGGAATTCTATCACTATGGATATCAGTAACCATCCCTGAGCTCTTTCAAATCTAAACTGTAAAAACCTTCTTTTGTGAAAAGGCTTTTCTTTAACCGGTTCTGCGTCTGCCCTTCCACTTTCCTTCTGTATTACAACCCCTCATTGTGACCGTTAAATTCATTGTTTGAGACTTCTTGCTTTTCTTTCCTTATTTTGTGAAGCCACTTAAAGGCGCTATATAAAACTATTATTAATATCATCATCTTCATCTTGTTAAGAGCAGCACTTACAGTAGGTGTAGGAGAAATAGGGTAGATAGCGATCTGAAGTCAGTTGCCGTAAGAAGATTGCTAAGAAGTGTAACAATCTATAAAGAGGATAATCAAGGCTCTTTGTGACCTATGCAAAGATTAAGGTACCTTTCAGGATGTCGATTAAGTTTTCATTCTCACTGTCACACTTCACAATCTGTAATTCTGTGATCTATAATTATGTTTGGCTTTCATTGATTTTAATAACTATAAAGTACTTGATGAAATGTTGCATGAGGAGTGACCAAAGAGTAGAGACAGGTGGATATGATGTAGAAAGAGAAATGCAATGGAGAAAAGGCTTATTTATGGTATTTAGTGTAGATTTTTTATTAAAAAGTGCAAGAAATGTCAGGAATTATTACAGTTTTGGACAGCTGAGGTAAATTAATCTTGCCAGATCTTTCATTGTAAACGTCATTCAATACTTTATCTCTTGCAAAGAATTATAGTGAGATCCTGCATAATTAAAACAGTATGTAATGTAGATTACATAACATTAAACTGTAAAACTTAACCATTATGAACTTTTTTTATCCTACAGTCCCTATTTTAGAGATATTCTATATTATCTGGTGATTGATTTTCCAACTTGTGTGGCTGATATTCCCTTAACCTAATGAACCTCTATATACTGTAACTTCTGAAAGTGTTTTACTTTTATGCTGATACAGTTTCTGTGAATACAAAATATTTTGATAAAGATTTTTGTGGCTGTATTATACTTGTTTCAAAAGGTATTAACTTTGAAAAGCCCTTTGTTTTTTTCAGAACGTATAAACAGTCATATTTCAGGAGCTGTTAGTAGAGTTGACTGTTGTTTTCCCTAAAATCCTTTTTGCTAAGATTGTGGTGATTTCCATCCAAAACACATGGTGATTAGTTCCAAAATATTTTGGATAGTTTGGCTTAGAATGACCCTGCAACGTTCGCTTCTCAAAGCTTTGGATTCTTAGTATACCTCTACAATTTAAAGAAAAATCCTCAGTAACTGAACTACTCGGCAAATGATCTGAATTTGAAAAGAAGTGACATCTGAATGCTGAAAATAAGATTTAGTTAGATATCAAACTTAGTTTGACATTCTTCATGTCAAGCTAATAAGATAATCCTTTTTAAGATATACAAGCTTTGTTTAAAGCAGTGACAGGCTGAGTAAGTAAGTCGAGAGGATGTCTTGAACGGCAGACTGAACCCTAAGGTCCAGATGTCAGTGTTTGAGCCTTTGCCATGTCATTAACTGACTGTGACCAGGCATAATCAAGATGCAAGTAACTGCCAAGTGGAAAGAAATTGCAAGTATTGGATATATAAGTGGATATTTCATGATTCGTTCCTCCAGAAAAAGTATGTACTGTAAACAATACTGTATATCAGTACCTGGTATGACCTGAAAAGACCTCCTAAAGCATTCAAACAGTCGTGACATGAACACATTTTATGACCCTGAGGGATGTTATGTTACTTCTCTTTAGTTTGTCACTCCATGGTTGCTCATTGCAAGAACTAAAATATTTTCTTCATGACACTTTTTGGTAGTCTGTGCCCTGGCAATCTAGTGTTATATTGCTGGAAACCTGTGACCTTTAAATGGTCTGGGACAAATGGAGGTACAGTCTTTTACATTTGTTTTTATGTTAAATGAGACGTCATGTAATTTTGCTACACTTCCAACACACCAGTGAATTGGCTTAGACAATGTGACAGTGTAATATAAATCACAGAGGCCTCCATGAGGTATGTCCAGGAGACATTGATATGCATCAGCGCATACGGTGCTGAAACAAGTTTTTGTTGCCACTTCAGGGGCTACTTGGCAAACCGAAGACGACAGTTTCACTTTGCAACCTTCACAAGGCTCCTCTGAGAAGTCTCCAGGCTTGCAAGTGATTTTCACTTAGGTGATGTGCAATGGTAATTATGCCACTTCATGTATTGCTTCTTGTGCAGTCTGCAAATAGTTTTGGAGATGCAACAAATGAATGTGGTGGCCCTGACTTTGCATATACAGTACCAGGGGGTGGTGCATCTCCAAACCTCCTATCCCAGATTTACCCAGCCAGATCCTTATTTCTGGTTTCTATGATGAAAAGAGGATCCCCCTCATTTTATGTAACAGTCATCAGACAATCTTTTTTTCTCAAAATGAGGCATTATCCAGTGCTGTCTTTTTCTTTTTTAAGGGCATATTTTGTGTTAAGCTTTTAATGCACAGTTACTAAGACACACAAAGCCTGTTTTGCCAAGCATGAGTTTTGTTGACTAGAAGCCATTCCCTAGAAAGCTGATCACACAACACAACCATCATAAAAACCATCCATCTATGTATTTGTCACATACCAGATACTGTATGCCTTCATGGACCTTCTTAAATATTGCATTTGATCTGTAGCGTTTTGAATCATATTAAGATGTATCAGAATACATTTTAATTGAAATGTAATGGTATTAAGAAGATTGTCCTTGTTCATATTGCATGTGTATCCAAATGTTCTGATCTGGTAATGAGAGAGATAAGGACATTTTAATTGGAAAAAGTAGGTGGAAACGTGTCTGTGACTGTCATTTCATTTTGCAGCAGAACACGGTTTTCTAATGGAAGTAAAATGACCTTGTTTTAGTTGAGATAATACAATTCTTTTTAACAGACAGAACATTTCTTATCGTTCAGATTTCTCCTTTAAGTAACCTCTAATCTCTCTCAGCACAAAGCCTGCCAAAGTAATGTTCACTGGAGCTCTCATTGCGAGTTTCCTGCTTATTTTCACATTCCAGGCCTCTAAACATAAATGTGCAAGCTCTAGCAAGTGGTTATCGCCTGAGCTTGTCAAAGTCTGCCAAAAGCAACATGGGAATCCTTGTTAATGTGGCAGGATGGATGATGTCATTGAGCCCCTCTCTTTATTCTTCAGATGTGAAGCTTATCATGTATCATTTGTGGCTTCATGCTTCTGCTGTAAATACCCAAGACAACTGCTTTAATGCACTAAATCTAGGTTTTCCTAAAAAACAGATACACCTTTGAATCAAGAGTGTAATTTAATTTCCAGTGAAACTGTTTTTCCAAAGAAAATATAAATGTGTCTTTGTTTTAAAGGAGTCCTAACCCCTCATAAGGGTTATAACCCAGCTGTCAGAAACTGGGTACTAACAGGAGGAAACAATACATTTTTCTGCATTTATCCTTTCCCTGAAGAGATGCATAAAACACCAATTTTTATTTTTGTGGTTGCTTCTTATTTACTTGCTATCGTTTTTACAAAAAAAATCCAATCACAAGCATTAATGCTATGATGCATTTCTGACTAACCCACATGATCAGCTTGTGTAATCAATAATAAAGGATGCCTCCTGCAAACTGTCGGATCTCTTTAGTCTAAGTGTCAACATGGTACATGATGAGGCTTATTTTTTTCAATGCATATGCTGCAGTATAATTTGCCCACACCCAATTGCTACCATGAAAATGTGTAGTATTATGTTTAGTAATACTACACCTATTGAGACACCTAAATCTAGGGTGACTTATAATGTAGAATATTTACATTAAGATTCATTACAAAGAATAAACATGCAGGCATAAACCAAAATAAATCTAATAAAATTGCAATAAGGTTAGAGTAACCTGGATGAGCACCTCAAGTACAATACATTTTAGTGTGCCTTGTTTATAATAGGCAGGTTATATACAAAATAGAAAACATTGGTACAACATAATGTAAAAGCCATGAGGTGAGAGATCACAGATGCCTTTTTGTTACCGAGATTTAATAACCAGTCTGAGAAATTGGGACTGCAGGTCCCCTTTAACAGATCAACCTAGAGAATGTGCCAACTTACCAAAAGGTGGGCACAGACGGAACTAGGTCCTGAAGGGTAAGACCAAGGCCTCTGAAAGTGGTGAGCGGAGAGGGGATACAGAAAGTCTGGTAAAAGTGGGGGAGCAGAGACGCTAGGAAGGGGTGTGGGAAGACACAAGAGACCAAAGACAGGCAGAGGTAGAGTGGTTGAGGGGGCAGTACAGTAGGTGAAAACCAGGGTTTTAGTCAAGTAGATATTGCCAACAAGTGGAATTCTCAAGTGTTCATAGAACATGTCTTTGGTTTAAATGACGTACTGTAGGCAGAAGACAGATATTATGTGAGGCCTCAGCTGAAAGATACTCCTTAGGTTTTCACTCTGCTGTGTTCTGTGTTGTCACATCTGTGCATTTTTATATGGAAATGCTGTTTGGTAAATACATTTTTCCATGCCATAAAAACAATTTCATCAAAACTAAGAGGTTTCATTTTTTTTATTTGAATGTGAGAGTATGGATGTTTAAGAATGGTAACATCTTCTTCAGACAAACGGCTGAGTATTGCACTAATAATAGTATTGTTAGACTTTAGAAATTAGAAATTAGTGTTACAAATATCCCAGCAATGGGATAGTAATTACATAAAACTTTACAATGAATATCAAGACATAAAAAGCTTTGTGATCTGTTCATGTATTCAGATTTCCTACCTGATTTTTGCAATGAAGAAGTATCATAAAATATAATTATATTGTGTGGTGACTCTGGATTACATGTTGTGGCCTGAGGAGTCGGCATTACCACACCTTCCTTGGGACTCTCTGTTCATTCATGAAATTCATGTCAAGAAGTGCCTTTGAAAGAGATGGACTGCAGTTACGCCATGGGTCGGGCATTTGGAAATCGAGCACATCCAATATTCAAGTAGGTGCTTTAGCTGCGTCAGTGTGTATAGGCTGCAAAGGAGCAAGTAAAGGTTTATTCCATGCTGGAATGAAAATAGACACAATATTTAGGCTGCGGAGCCTACTTCAGGTGTTGCATATCTAATATTCTGCAAATATCCCTCATTGTCCATACTGTAGTAGATAAAATGATTAAAGGTGGCTTGTTCCAATGGTGAAACTATATTTCATCTTCGATGACAAATGAGACTTTTTCAGCAAAATCTGCTTCACAAAGGACCTTGTTTTTTGAAGGATGCTCAGCTGTTTGTAATATGTACTATACTTTGCATTGTGTTGCTGACTGAGAAAATCTATGAACAAATCAACAGAATCTCAGATAGTCTGAAGGGTGGATTCTTGAACAGTGAAGAGTGGGCTGTTGTTCTCTTCCTATACTACTCAATAATCCACCCAATTGTCTTGGAAGATCTTCTATAAAAAGGTTTTCAAATCATTAAATGATGGGGAGGTGCATGCTTTTGCATCGGGCTGTCTTCACAATAGGCTTAGTCTAGAATGGTTTAAATTCTTTTGTACGTTATAGGTGTAGATATGCTAATAATCAGGGGTGAAAGCTGTATTTTTTGAGGATTCTGTCTCTGAAAAGTAATAGAACAATAAATACACTATTCAGTGGAATAAAGAGAATTCATGTGGGTGATTGACTGGATACCCTATATTCAACAGTATGCTGTGCCAGCACCAATGGCAGTACAACATATTAGTAATGTAAGTGATATAATATCAATAAATAAAATCTTGTTTTTGTTGAAATGGAATGGAAGAACATTAAGAAATTATTGAAGAAGGATGGTTATTACTGTAATGGTACCAGCTAACAGAACCAGTCTCATGGTACATCATAAAACATCTGATTCATACAATATATTAATGATAAATGCAAAGAAGTTCATGCACCCAACCTCTGCAAAATTGCCTTTTCAGGTTGTCTTACCTGGTACCATTGCAGGAAATCCATGAAATGTATGCTTTTAGATATGAATATAAGAAAAGTTCTAAACAAGTGGAGGTCATTACAGTATCAATGTGACTGTCATTTATATCATAAATGATTTTCAAGCATGTTTCAGGATTCCCATCTGAATTGCTCAGTCAACCTATACTTCCATGATCTACATTCTCTATTGCTGCATGATCTCTCATTCTTTATTAAATAATGTATCAAAAACAAATGGGAGAAGCAAAACGTTTACTCAAAATGGCAGTAGTGAAATTTAAGGATTAGTAGAAACGGCTTCTGCAGATTCTGTGATGAGAAACCGACCCATAAAATGTCAACTCCTAAGGCCCCATTTCCTTCCAGAAAATAGGTTTGAGTGTTGCTTCCCACTGTACCCAAGTCTAATGGATTTTTCATATGACAGGCATTTGTGACAAAAAATGTTTTCTGCACAATTTCAACATCCTTTCTCTCAAAAGTTTCTATGAAATGATCTGCAAATTTGTATAGGAGCAGAATCAGATGAAATTCATAGAGGCTTCTGGTTTAAAATCTTTATAAGACTGTGCTTGTAAAACAAATGTTTTTCCAATATTACTAAATGCCTTCACAACTGATTTTTGCTAATACTGTAAAATACATCTTGCTATTAGTGAAAACCTGGATAGCTTCTCGTGTTTTGGAAGAAAAGCAGTACCAAACTCTGCATTCATTTTTAACATGGAAGGAAAAATGTTTTCTGATTGCAGTTAAGCACAATCAAATTTACACAGTGGTTCCACTGTGTTCTAGCCTGTGTGTAATTGTTCATAAGCAAAAAGCTAAGGTTTCTAAAAATGCACTTGGGTAAAAGATATTATTTAAATAAAATGCACAAATAGTGGGCTTTTAAACATCAGTAGATTGAAAGTTCTGCAAGTTTCCCTTGCACAATTATTGACATTTTAAATATTGAAATAATTACTGCTGAAAATTACATTTCCATACTATAATAAAGCACTTGTTCTTTAATGTTTGTCCAATATTTACTTTTAAAGGAGGGTGGGTAAAATATGAAAACAAGATATTTCCTGTCAAATGGAGAAAAACTCCTGGGAGAAGAGGCCAGCAACCACACAAAAAAGTTTCCCCTGAAAAAAAGCTATTGACTGTGGAAATGCCACAAAACGTTTTCAGCCTTTGCTTGTATCAAATAAATTTGACTTTGAATTTACACATTTCCCTGTGTTTTTATGCTTAAATATAGCATGACTGTAAGCCAACTGTAGGTGTAAGGATAGCACGTAGGGATAGCTTTGCAAGTAAATGAAAAGGTAATAATCAGTGTGTGGCTGAGTTGAGTATTGATAGCCTTTCTCACACTTCCTCTCTCCAGCTTGTCTTGGATGAAAGAAACTGGTCTTGGATAAAAAGGTATGGCATTCTAGGTTGAATCCAATACTCATGTAAGGTGCATAATTTTAGTCTATTCTGAGTTTTGGTATTCTGCTTTGGAATATGCAAGTATTTCATGCATACTGTACCTGTTGAACAGTAATTCTTGCAGTATGAATTCATGTCCACAGTAGATCCACTGTATTCTAGACTGTGTGTAATTGTGCATAAAAAAGCTAAGGTTTCTAAAAATGCAATTAGGTAATAGATATTTTTAAAATAAAAATCACAAATAGCAGTCTTTTATAATAATTATAAACTTTATTGATAGAGCACCTTTCATACAAATAGCAGCTCAAAGTGCTTTACAAGCCAAGCGTAAAAATAAAATCTTAAAATAAGCATAATTGGTTTGAAAGTTCTGCTTGTTTGACTCGCAAAAAATAATTGGCATTTGAAATGCTGTCTCAGAAATAGGCATAGGAAAGATAAAGTGAAGCTTGTGAAATAATTCACAAATCACCCTAAAAAATTGCAAGAAGAAATGTCCTGTGCCTTGATGGTCGCATTGTATTCTTGCGGTAGGGGGGTGCTGGGTTGGGCTTCACCCTTTTTATAATCTTGATGCATGCAAAAGAACAAACCGAAAGCTCTTGACTCTGTAAAGCCAGCTATACAGCTTTGGAGCTGTTTGCAACCATGTTTGCAGTCTTTATAATGCCAATTTGAGGTACAATGGAAAACGAAATTAATTGTCAGTAAAACAATTGCTAGGCCAGCTGGAGAGAAACAAACTGAAAATTATTTTAAAACCTTGGATTTTCTGTCTGTGTGGAGTTTATATGCTGTGTGTTCTTCTTGAGCAGTTTGTTCTCCCTGAGCAGTGCATACTGTACCTCCACAGTAAATTGCATTATTAACAATTTACATATATTGATCTAAATATAGTTCAGACTTGTATCGGCTACAGTGCAACTTACAGTATGCAACATAATTCAAATTACTTTTGTTTTTTACATATTTATTTGCTTTTAAATACAATGTTTTTAAAGCCACCATGTATTATAAAATTATTCTAATCTAAAATATTTTTGTTTTCTTCATATAATTTAAAAAATATAATTATTTTAGTGAATTATGTAATATTGTGAAATATCTCGTTTTTGGTAGCAACAGTTTTTGGGAGTTGTGGTAGCAACATGGTAACAACATCCTGTCTTAATGTAATCATTACATTTAATGTAATTTTAGCTAGTATACATACAGTATGATTAGTGCAAGAAAGCATTAATGGCTCAATAAACATTTAATATTATACCAATTTGTGTGACAACCACATGTAGCTCCTGTACTTTAAGGATTCAATGTACCACCTGGTGGTTTCATGGAGTTTTACTGAGTAGTGTAGTCCTGCATCAAAATTACTCAAATTAAAATAAAAAAAGCCATGACATAGTTTCTGTCTGTGCTACCGCAGTACCTACTGTATAGTGACTGGCACTTCACACTTATTCAAGATTTGAAAGACACCTACCACAGACAATTAGAATTCATTTCTGGTAAGTATGAAAAATGTATAAATCTCATACAGGTGGAACCAAACCCCAAAAGAAGCAACCTATGCAAGGAATTTAGGCATTTTTGTTCAAAGTATCACAGCCATCCCTTCGGCAATGTGCTTTATCCTGAAAAGAGATCAGAACAATTCCTGCTCTGACATTATAATGAGCAGAAAAAGTAAAGGAACTGGTGCATTTTAGTTTTGTACAGTAGAATGTATACTGTACAGACTCTTGATATAGACACAAAGAACCCTGAACAGTTATGGCTGAGGGAACACAAAGGACAGTTAAACATAATTGCAGATTATGAACACGATGAAACAGGACGACAACACTTCATTGCACAGCGTTGAGCATATGGGACAAACTATAGGACCCTTATATTCAAATATAATCCATAAGACCTTTCAAATATTGTAGGTGTTTCTAACCTTAGGTTTGTGCTTATATTCTAATATAAGTTCTGTCATCATTACAATAAATATCATTTACAGACTTGGTGAAGTTTTGGAAAACACATCTGCAGAAGAGTTTTAAGAATAAAATAGTTTTCTTGCCTGTCTCTTATTTTCTAGTGTCAAATTGCTTTCAAAACATCCTTTTATGTCCATATATTGTAGTAATGCTGCTAATCTTAAAATGTTGCATGCACTATGTAAATTTATTACAGGTTAGAGCTCATCAGTCACCTAAATTAATTTAATAAGGTACCATGTTGTCTTTAGACATCAAGACAGCAGGAAATAGATTTACGAAGTGAGGACCAATTGATGCAATAAAGAGTTCAGGTTAGAGCTGGAGTTTCCTCTCCTGAGTTAGTACCCTTGACAGGTGAGATTATGAAGATTTGTAATTTCCACTCATTGCAGTAGTGAGAAGTTTTCTCACAGAACAGAGCTCACAATGGACTGCTAGATGGCCTTGGTTTATTCTTTTGCATGCTAGCAATTTTTACAGGTTTTTCCAGGGCACCAGATCCCAGACATTTGTCTCTCTTTTGCACAGAAAAATAGAGGCTTTTACAAGCTTAATAAAGTAATTTATATTCATCCCTGCTGGCTTGATAGTAGGAAGAAAAATACGCATGTCAGCAGAATGGGCGTTTTGAACTGTTTAATTGTGTGTTCAGCCGACAATGAATAGCAAGTCCTATTTATTATTGCTCTGCATCGCTCAATTTATTAACCCCCACAGGCGCCATTCATCAGTGTGACAGGGTAAGACTCTCATATAAGACTGTTTGTAGAATCCCTTCAATAAAGCACATTTTTACTGCTTACCCTTTTGAGCAAAAGAAAGACACCTGGTGAGCTACTGCAGTGTTCCCCTACACTCATTTTAATGCAGTTGCTTAAAACGTATATCAAAACTCTTACTCTGTGGATTTCTTTGACTCACAGGCAGAATCATCTATGAAAATGAAACTGCATACACAAAATGATCAGGAATATTTACCTTTAACCTTTAGGATATTGGTGGTTCAACTTTGATGGTCCTGTAATATCTGACCTCAAATCAGGGGGGATAATATATTTTTTCCACTACTGTTAATGCATATTTGAATTCTATTAATTATGAGAGCCACACTGAACATATTCAGTAGCTCCCCAAATCTCAGAAACATTTAAGTGATTTTACAAGCATTGATTGCAGTACAGTTTTTAGTTTCAGCAGAGGACTACCAATTTAGCATTTATACTGCTTGTGTTGTTTGGCACATAATTCTGAGATGATTCAAAATTTGAGAGCTAGCATACTGTTTGCTAAATATGAAGTGACTATAGCAACTAGATAAACATTTATTTAATGGAATCCAAGTGGGATAAAATGTTACCTTATATGTTCAGCCAACTGTCAGACATTAACACCTATGATTTTACTTATTCACTGCAAAAAATACCTGATGATAAAAAGTATAAAATGTTTAATGGAAAAAGAAGGAGAAAACACCCCAGTGTTGAGGACTTTACATTAAAACAGTGTACTTGGTTTTATGGAGCAGTTAATAAACAGTTATTTTTTAGTTGCTTGGTAAAGTACTTTTTCTGTCCTTTTGCTTTTCTTGACTTTGTAATTTCTTCAATCGTAACTACGCAACCAACATGATTAATTTGAAAAAGCAATAACTCATACTCAGACAAACATGAGTTTTGAAATAAACAGAAAAAACACAGGAAACATTTTGAAAATAGGGCTGAAGTAATGCACCAGTGTTATACTACACTAACTGTGAATCATTAGAAATACAATGTCAGCACAATGAGAACATATGAATGGTTAAAAACAGCAGGAGGCCATTCTGCACATCTGTATCAGCTGGTAGTTAGCAGTTAATTGATCTAAGCCTCTCATCCAGCGGTCCAACATGGCCGCATAGCTTGTTCTATATTCCCTCAAAATAACTGCCTCATGTTCTCATTTTAAAATGCACTTCCACACAGTTTCCACCTGTGTCCTCTGGATCGTGTTTCACTGATCATTACGAAGAAATCAGTTGAGTTGATTTTGAATACTTGCATCAGGTCCCCTTGTAGTAATCTCTCTTCACAACTGAAAAGATTCAGTTCCTTCCCCATTTCAGTATAGGTCAACCTCTTGAGCTGCAGAATGTGTCTGGTTACTTTTCTCTGAATTCCAGAGCACCAATATCTTCTCTATTACATTATACACAAAATTCTACAAAATATTCTAAATGAGGCCATGTGATGTGTGCGTTATCCCATTATTTAAATTCTATACTTTTAAATATACATTATATTCTAGCATTTTGTTTGACCTTTTAATTGTTTCCCTCACATTATCTGGAAGATGTTTTCATACAGAAAGTAGCATCTTCTAGCTCAGTTTCTCTCCTATGTATTTCTATTTTTTATTTTCTGTATTCAGTACCCTACACTGCATTAAATGTCAACTGACATGGATTTCACCAGTTGTGAATTTTATCACAGATTTTCTGAGTTTCGTCTGCAGCTTCTACTATGTTTCCTATTTCTCTTACAAGTATTGGAATGGTGAAAAATAAATGGTAATTTTAACTAAAAACGCTAATAATTTCCAGGGAGGGGGGATAAAACATGGCTTATAAGTACAAATCTAAACTATTTTATTTTAATAAAGTCAACTTAATAAAGTTTGGTTCAGTTACATTGAAAGTTGAATTTATTTTGAAAGAGAAGTAGTATTAGGACAATAGCAAACAGAGGTCTCTTGTTGGTCAAGTAGACAATCTGTAAACATTCTTTCAACCTCTCTTATTTTGACATCAGTGTGTAAAGCCTGTAGTCAAAAGACAATGAAAATTAAATAGCATTCTGTTAAGAAAAAGATGACACATTTGTATCTTGAAGAAAAGAAAAAAACTTTGCACATGAACACTTCTACACTAAAAAATCAAAAGAAAGCCTTGGGTACAATTTCCTATCAACCAAGACCAGTCGACCAAGAAAAATATCTGCAACTTATGACAGAAAAATGACGCTGTCGTGAAAAATCCGAAAAACTGTCAGCAAATTCCCCGATAATTTCCAGAGTACAAAGATGAATGTATTGAAATCCAAAGTGTGCAAAGACTGAGAAATCAGATTTACAAAAGCAGCATAGCAGGATGTAAACCTCTCGTTTAAACCTCGCCAAGAACAGAAATGCCAGTAGAAGGTGAGCCAGTATTGTTTTTTAACAACGTTTTATGGGTAGATAAGACCACAATAAGCCTTTACAAAATTATAAGAAGGTCTGGGCATGAGAAAGAAAGGAACACCAGATACTGTACTTTAAAGAACAGTAATGTTAACGCCTCTGAGGGTTTTGAATCAGGTTCCCTTGTAGTCTCTTCAAAACTAAAAATATCAAATTATTTTTGCCTATCATTGTAGGACACTCCTTTAAACATGAGAATGAATCTGGATGTTCTTTTCTAAACTAATAAAACTAATTCTAGACTAATTCTATATTAACAGTGTTTTTATTATTACATGGTTACTACTGTACAATACCACAAATGAGGTCTTCCTAGTGCAATGCACAGATTTGACATACAGTACTATAACATCTCTTGTTTTAAAACATACAGTTTTAACTGCAGTATAAATCCTTACCTTCTCTTTTTCATATTCTGTAAAACAGTGATTCTGACCTTTTTTTACTTCTATTGGGGTCTTATTCACTGATTAATGCTCTGTTTGCATGGTGTTAACAATTATCATCAGTCATTGTCCAATTTCTAGATTTCACTGGTCCTGTCATTCAAATACTGTATAGGTCATATAGTTGGACCTCCACACAACTCGGTTGCTTTGTTTCTGGCACTGTTTAGCAGTGTCACTTCAACTTGTGCCTGGAATGTCATTTACAGGTCATTTATTAAGAGCTATTTAGATATACAGTAGATAAAGCAATAACCATTAAGCAAGTTATGCTGAAGTATGCATTGCAGCAGAGTACTGTAGTTTTAAAACCAAACAGTGGGAGCAAGAACAGAAAGAAAAGTTCTAATCTAGCAAAGAAGTTCAATTAAATGAAGTTACTGTAGATTCACTGAATACAAGCTGCACTTGACTGAAAACCAGTAGACACAGGAGTACTCAAAGACCAGGGCCTAGAACAACTTGACTAGAAGGCTTAAGTCAACATCCACACCCTGCCAAAACCATGAATATGTTTCATCAGTAGCTTCTACAGGCCCAGTGTTTTCTGTCTGATATTTACAGTCTATTTTCCATTATCTATACCTATTTCTTGTGCAGTCTTGATTTCTGTCTAAACCATTCTGAATTTCTTATGCCACTTCTATGGTTTTGGCATTTCTTAAATTGACTGCTTTACTAATGATGCTAAAATTTAGACAGATTCATTGATATAAATTAGGTATAGCTGTTGTCCAAATGAAGATCCCTACAGTACAGTACTAATTACATAACCCCTGTTTGAGCATTTATCCTTTTTGTTTTCTATTTATTAACCATTTTTAAATCCAAAGACATGCGTTACTCTCAATCCCTACCACCTGCAGTTTGAGAACTATTTTTTATGAGGTTCTGTGCTAAAGGTATTCTGCAAATCTGTAACATATGCTGCTGATATCCAATTCCTGTAGCAAAGGTTTTCTACATGTTTCAACTACCCAGGTAATTTCTTTGATTAGATCACTATTACCATACAGGTAGTCATAGATAAATCGTACCATAATTTTATTTCAAGTAATTTTAAAACTTTACACAGCAAAATACATTTCCATTTATTTACTTAGCAATTTGTTTCACAGTAATAGATTTCACAGACATAAAGGATTGCGGTTTTGGTCAGTCTAAATCAAAACTTTGATGTCCTAACTCAGACCAGGCTGGTTTAGTTCAACATTTATGAGGTAAGTGCTGGAATTGGGCTGGATTTGGATCTGAGTGTTTAATACTAGAATCAGAGTTAGAACCCACATTTATATGGTCTTAATAGGCTTTCCTCTGTACACCAGAAATCATTATTTTGGATTTGTTTGTAATGACTTGTTTTCTTCTCCAGAAATAAAGGTGTGCTTTTAAAAACAGTTAAAAAAGTGGGTCAGGGATTTTTATATCCAGTATGGTCCTGTATTCAGTGGCAAATCCCTGTTTGAAAATAAAAATATATATTTAATCCTGACCCACTTTTTTAACAGTTTTTAATAGCACAATACTAAAATTGTCTTATAATAAAAATATAAATAATAATATTAATTATTAATAATATATAATAAATATATATTTTATTTTCTTGTTTGGTTTACTGTATGTGCATGATTTTATTTCCTCTTAAAATGTATTAAAGGATTTGTCATCAGGCAATGATGGTGAGCACTCTTTCAAAGGGAAGTATAAAAACTCTGGAACAAATAGAAATGTTGGTACAGTGTATCTTTCAAAACTAGTAATGGAAAACATTGAGGTTTTCTGTGCTGTATTCCCAGGTATATTTACAATGCTTGTGTGAATTTGTGTAAGTGGCCACATTACTTTTAATGTGGACACAAAATTTGAGAAAATACCACCACAAAGGTATTAGCTCCGGACAAAAGTACAATGCAGAGACACCCCCAAAACAGTCTTATTTTATAAACCAAATAGCATTGTCTTTCAGATCTGAAAATATACGAACATGATTTTGTTACATTTGTGGTCAGTATGACACCTACTATATGTGCAAACTGTATGCTCTTATTAAAAACAAGATGAGGCACTAATATCTGGTGACCTTGAAGCTGGTGGCAATCCTTTAGCATTTACCATCCTTGCAATCTATCATAACCATCTGGTCAGCCCTGCAAATGAAGATCATTTTTATCTTTCTTCAGAATTGTTTCTTACAAGCAAGTAACATAAATTAAAACGTGCAATTTTATTAAAATAAAATTGAAACTAAATTACACAAATATTCACAGGCAAACTTCATTCCAATTTGAAAACAAAAAAGATATGAAATTCAGGTTTATGTAACATTTGAGTGCAGACTTTTCAAGGTTTCCATTAATGTTTACAGATTAAAAATCTACTATTCTTTAGAGATTTGTTGTCAAGATCTCAACTGTGTTTGTTGGGGGTAAGTCCTTGAATACCTCTGCAAATAACTATATCTTCTAGAGCTATAAGATACAAGGCTAGAGCTACAGTATAAGATAGTTATATCTATATAGAACTACAGTATATCTTATAAAGTACGTCTGGATCAGTAAGGAAAGACTTTAAAGATTATTTTAGTAAAATACAATAACAGTGAGAACATGAATAAGAAAAAAGCAAAGCACAGATTCTTTAATATTTTATAGTACTATTGTACTGCATGTAGTATATATTTTCTAATCAATGTAATGAACTTGTCATTTGTGTAGAGAAGCTGAAACAATAGCAGCGCAATAATAACTCTTCAAAAGTGCCATTTTAATGGGTAGATAATTAAAATAGCGAGCTCAATGTATTCTTGGTGAAAGGTGGATTTTCATGTTAAATGTATAACACCTTTATGTTTAATATCAAACTTAATTTTTTTAAAAGGTTTTTATTTAAGTTTATTTTAATTTGGCCCTATTCTGTGTGTAAAAGCAAGAGCACGCTTCACTCCAGTAAATTACTTTCTTTGCTCGGAAATACACTGGCTTCATTAGGTATTTTAATGGCAAATATGCAGCATATGTATAGTAAGTAGGTGCAGGTACTGTACCACTGAAACTTCAGTCAAATCCAGAGTAAGTAACATAACATAAAACCACTTTAGCAAAATGGTCTGATTCTTAGAATAGCCAAATATGCATTTGGTTTAGACACACTCCTACAACAGTCCTGCACAAGCTCAGCCTCACCACACTATTTTGCCTATGGCAGTTATACAACACAGACAGCTAATTGTTTCTACAAAGTTAGTTGTTAATAGGAAATTGATGGTCTTTTTGTAGAAGCTGCACTGACATTTTATTGACCAGACATTGCATAGTAAAGTCTTTATACAGTACTAATTACAAATTAACCAATAGGACATTTATAATGAAAGCTGCGGGCTATTGATGTGTGTATGCTCACCTTTGGAAGCAATACAAGCTGTACATCTGTGACTCATGTTTTATCCAACTTTTGTTGGATTCTGTTGCATTCCTCTTGTAGAGTCTGGACAAGCATGTGCTTCTTCACCGAGTGCCACACAACCCAGCTCATCCAACAGATGTTCACTGGGAGTGGAGCGTCCACATAATGTAACTGGAACTTTTTCATCGCACAAACAAGCTGTTGTTTCCCAGGCAGCATGAAGTTGTGTGTTGTCCTGCCGGGGTTGTAATGTTAGGAATAAGAAGAAGAGAAAGTGAGGTCCCAGGGTGTTGTTGGCATAGCGATGTGTAATCATGTTGTCATCCATCACTGCAAGCAGAGGTCGGTGGAGACTGACACTCTTATCCAGGCCATCGAATCCAGACTGCTCCACTGATCCTGGTGGGGACACTCTTATCAAGACCATCGAATCCAGACTGCTCCACTGATCCTGGTGGGGACACTCTTATCAAGGCCATCGAATCCAGACTGCTCCACTGATCCTGGTGGGGACACACTTATCCAGGCCATCGAATCCAGACTGCTCCACTGATCCTGGTGAGGTGTCATGACCCATGGTTTCCCAGATTGTGACTGATCATTGACAGGCTGTGTTTGACTGTTATGTCTTGAAATGGTTTTGAATATCACAGATTCTGAAGCAAGCAACAGTGTGCTAGATAAGTCCAGCTTCCAACATGCAGTACCTATGGCAGTAATTTCTTTTTCTCATGATAAGACAGGACATATTACTCCCTTTTTGTGCTGCTTTCTTGATTTTTACCAGATTTCATATTCAGAAGATTTAATCGGCTTATCACATGGGCTAATCAACTCTCTCACTAATAAGGTGAATTAGTACTTAAGCAACAGTCAAATGTTACTTGGCGTATCATGATCAGTCATGAATAATCGATTAATCCAAATCACACCAAACACTTCAAATCAATATTCAGACTCACTCCAAGCCATTTATTTTTAAACATATACATGTATAAAGTGATACATTTGTTATAAACTGATATATAAAAAAGAGGAACAAAATTGGCAAAATTATGGAATAATTCTGACAAAATCAGTTTCCTTGCTAACATTTTAATTCCAATCATGGTTCAGGTAAAGCATTTGTAGCAAACGTGATTTTCAGCAAAGGAGCTGTAGAATAATTAAAGAATACTGTCAAGTCACACTATCATAAGCAATTATGTGTCTCTTTTGCTGTGAAATTGCTTTGCTTTTGAACAAGCACAGTTAGCTGATAGTGTGTTTCAGAAACAATCCTATAAAATGAATATCTAACTGATTTTGTATGGGTTAGCGATTGTGACAGCAGGGTCAGTGAAGTGGGACTCGCATAAGACAAATGTACTGCCTTATGGTTTGGAATGACAGAGCAGATTTATCTGGCTCAGTACTGCCATCAAGTGCTGCTGTTTGATTTAACACATAGTACACATCTGAACTTGATATGTTATCCCTTACAAGCATCATCCCTGCAAATTTGCAGGTTTTCAAATGACTATATTCTATGTAGGGTTAATATTCATGGATAATTGCTACCTCTGTTATACTTCTGAAATACCTCTGTGGTATTCAAGGAATGTGCTATTATAACCATGGGAATGATATTCAGACTGAAGATGATTGCTTTATTGAGCTTCATAACCACAGTGTGGCTCTACAGCAGCTGATAAGAAAATTAACAAAACAATTTAAATTTAAAATTGTAATTAGAGTAAAAGCATTACTAATAAATAGAAGGGAAATATCAAAGTATAAATATCTAAAGGAATATCTGCAATTTTGGGTTAAACTTTGTGCCCATTAGTCCAATTTCTTCATGAAAATCCTAAGATTGTTTAACTAGTTTAAAAGCAAAAGTGTCTTTAACAATGTTTCTGCCACCTTCCTGCTAACTCCCCCTACCTCCTGTGTATTATTTGTTGCTCACACATGGTTCCATGAGTGAAGATAAAAAGAGCCCCTGTTCAAACACGCATGCGTTTCTGAGTTAGGGGATCACACACTGATCCTGTACGTCACACAGAAAATACAATACAACACAGTGGACTACCCTAAGACATGAAACAAGAGGAACTGAGACTGCACCATTCTGAGAAAATTTAAAAGGAATAAAAATGCATCAACACTATCATTTAAATGTATATGTGACCATATTTAAAGTTATCGAACACAAGGTTTTATTTAAAATACCATATGCAATATTAATGATAAAAACAAAACTCATAAAAACAAAAAAATCACTGCAGGTTTACTCTGTTTATATACAGTGAGGTATTTCACAACTTCACGGCATGAAATGTCTTCCTGACTGTTTTTCAGCATTCTTTACTGAAACATAAAATAAATAGGTAACTCGGATATGAAAATCTGTATTGTGGTTATAATTGAACTAAATCTAAAATTACAATTATTTGTGGTGTTCATTTTTATTTTGTAATACATTATGACTAGACAAGATCAGGTTTAAAAGTAGGCAAAAGTTATGTTGTGTGTTATGACTACTTTTCTGGTGTCTTTTTCACAACATAAATCTATGGAATTGTTTATTAAAATAACTTCATTCGTGTCTATGGGGGAAGTTGAAATCCACTGTGATAAGTGTTGGGCTCTTTAAGTATTTGCAAACTCCAAAAAGTGGACATTCTTGGCCAGACCCATCCTGGAATTTTGTCTTCCTTTAAGTGGTTATTTACTCTAATTAGCATTTTCACCTACATCCTGTTTGTTTCTGAATTGATAGTCAATTGTAGTACATACTGTAGCCTTTTAGATTTATCGATGTGTACAGTGGGAAACTTGACAATGTTCCATCAATTAGATTTGATCCGTAAAAGTGATGGATTAGCCACTACAATACTTTATATTGGCTAGGCTTATATACTGTAGCATACCTTGAGTTGATGTGAAAAAGTTTTTGAAGGTCAAATTGAATTAAACATTGCTGAATTTTCTCACCTATACAGAGCTGTGTTAATAGCCATCAAAATTGTAGTAGTAGTGGAAAACATTAGTAGAGTAAATTAATTAGTGTATGCTGTACGTATGTACAACAATGGTGTGCCAAGGTAAATCCTGAAATTATGAATGTTTTTTAAGAACATGATAATTTTCTAGGGGATATTTTTATTGAGCCAGGTAATAGGATTTCATATTTTGTTAAGCATCTAGGCACTGCCAATACCCTGAATGACTTACTGTCCAAACATTGCTCGATAGTGGCACTCCCAGTCTTGTTCCACTAAAAGCTTGTCAATCTGTTTGAGGAACAATAGGTTTATTCCATGCTGAAAAAAAGAAGAAAGAGAACACAACGTTTTAGCCGTGGAGCCTTCTTCACCTGAAGAAGGCTCCATGGCCGAAACGTTGTGTTCTCTTTCTTCTTTTTTTCAGCATGGAATAAACCTATTACTTGTTCATTTGCAGCCTACGCTTTCTGACGCAGCTACCCAATCTGTTTGAGGTCTGACATAAAAGAATATTAATGTTATTGTTTACTCAAATTTATCCTTAAATGTTTAGTTGGCTTTAGGTCAGTGCAGCTGAGAAGGTGGTAATTTAACTATGCCAATTGTCTGTTTATCATTGCATTGAGTGAAATGTTTCCTTCTGTTTTGCTAACCGTGCTGCTTCATTTAGTCATTATCCAATTCTTCAGCCTGATAAGGCTGTTCCTGTTGCTTTATGTAGCACATAAGAGAGCTTTTAAAAGTCTTCTATTCATTATCTTATAGAGACAGGCTCTAAATGCTTGACCAAATGAACTGTTTTCCAGGACAATGTATTTATGGCTAAATCCAATTCAGGATTGCACAGTCTGACCTGCCAAACCCCCTGTTCTGATTTTACTGGTGAAGAGACTTGTTGATCTCTCTACACTTTTTTTTAAATTGGGACAGAACTCAGTATGCAAGAAAGACTCTCTTTTAATTTGTAATATCACTCATTTCTTGTGTTGTACAACTGCAGCCTTGAAGTGTTCTGCCCTTTTGAGTTCCCCTTGTTTTTGGCGTCATCCCACTGCTGAGAAACGCACATTCAGGAAATTCTACAGTAACAATCACCATTACTGAAAAAATAAACATTTGTTTTGTAATGGATCTTTGAATGTCACGGTACACTTACATTTAGCCTCGTAAAGGTCTTGGAATTAATTAAATTAGATGGAAAATCTACCATTTTTAGAAAAGCTTTGCATTTAACATCTTAATAAGGGTTTACATTTTAAAAACTTGTGTGACTAGTGTGAATGTTCCCAGTTTCCCTACAGCTGATGGGATTTGAAGGTTAAGATATATACTGTACTGCAGCAAATACTAGTGTTTCAAAGTACAAAGCCCATCCTGTCCATTACACTCTCTGAAAACTGCCAGAATAACAACTAGCTAGGAGGCAGTTTAAGATAAATTAGCGTTACAGGGAGGAGAAACAAAGTTTAAACTCTACCCAGGAGAAGACCAAGTAGCCTGATGACAAAACAGCAAAGCACTGACATGTCAGTGGTTCTGCAGATTACAAACAACTGAATTTTAGTACAATTAAGTATTAATTTGTACACCTGTCAAAAGCAGCCAGAAGAACCCTATATAATCATTAGATAAACACATATAATGAATTAATATGATGTGAGAAAACCTTTGAAGCCAAGATAAACCTTCATTTAGGGTGATGTAACCATTGCACTCTATGCGGAAACATATCTGTGTCAAATAACCTTAAATTTGCGTTTTTGATGCAAGGAACTGTCAGTTCAACACATTCATAGTGAAACTAGCCCACAAAAAAACGGGTCAGAAAGTGACTCTCAATCTGTAGGTGCTTGACACAAAGTATAGTCTTGACATTGGAGGACTTCTTCCAACTGTTTGGATATGTTTGTAGATGGAGACAGTGGAGTTGATCAGAATCAACCACAGAAGCAAATGACTGGGTGCTCCACATAGCAAATGCAAAACCAGGGTACCGCTGCCAAGCTTATTCCAGCCACTGGAAATTGTTTCTACATGGGGGGATCCAGAAACAGGCTGGAATAACCTGCAACACTGTAAATGTGATTCATCCAATTCCAACGCCGATTACCCATATTAGTCAGAATGACTGCAACAGTGTCACCCTAATAAAATTGTATCATTTTAAATTTGCAGTTTCTGCATTATTTTTGTCATTTACTACAATTTGCTAGCGTTTCGCTCTCCATCTGTCCACTTTTGTCATAATTTCAACATGCCTCATTACTCTTTTGTGTGCATCATCATAAGAAAAAACTACAGCCTGATACACTAAGCCTAAAACTTAACATTAATTTAATTTAAACCTTTGGTTTAAATATTGCACCACTAGGCTGAGACAATTTGTATGCAGCTACTCTTACCAATATATTACTATAATCAATAGATGAATTCTGAGGAGTTTCATTAAGAATAATTTGCTGTTTGACTTTTCAGCTTTAGCCTCAGACCCAAAGGTTTAGTATATGTTTGGATGTGTAAAAGGCGAGGTCACTGATCTGAAATCACAGGTGCTGATCACAAGAAGCATTAAAGAGTGGACCCTGCTCTTTACCTCCACTCTAAGTACATCATGCCATCTGCACCTAGCTGCTAGCTGAATATTTTCACAGCTACTCTTCCTTTACACTTTAAAGTATCACAAAACAATTAAGCAATCAAGGGTGTACATTTTAGAGTACTGTAGCTACGTACTCTAATTTACTAGATGAGGATTGAGGGATCTTTAAATGCAGTCTCAACACACAAAGTCACAACTTGGACCTTTAACTGAGATTTTTATTTGTTTTAAAATAATTCATACAAATGGATACAGTCACAAACATGTTTTTGTTTTGTCTTTCTTGACCAAAAAATATTGCTAGCCTACCACTTTACCAGGAGGGAACCGATGTAGGCAATGAAATGCTGCTACCTTTCAGTAGTCTAGTGCTGTTTCTTGGACGCATTACCACCGATGGAGCACACTTAAACAGGTGATACAAGCATAGTGCCAGATTGGTACAAGACATCATTTTTTTCCCCCAAATTATTTTGTCTTTAACAGCTTAATCCAGAAGTTAAAATTTAGGGAATCCATGTCCCCACCAAAACAGAAACTAAAACATAAACAAAAGTGATTTTTTGTTTGTTTCTAAATTATTCTAAAAAAATAAGACAAGCAGGTACAAAAACAATGCACTGTGTGGCATATAAAGGAAAAGACGAGGGAAAAAATTTAATTTCCTGAGAAAGTTTGCAAAACTGCCTCTTTTTGGGCGTTGAAACATATAAAAACAAAGATTTGTTGTTATTGTTGTCTTTAAAATCAGGTGGTTGAACGCCTACCTTTTTGTGGTTTTTTTCTGTTTGACCGCTAAGCAAACAAACCCTTTTAATGTTCTAAAAACTGTACACAGACAGATTACATTCATGATATAATTAACTACTCTTGCTTAACAAGGAACCCATAGGACACAGAAACAGTTAAATCAGTCCACTGGACAGGGACAAACTACAATTTATACGGAGGATTTTTTTTTTCCTTTCATTTCAATTCCAAATCCAAATCTTTTCTTCTCCCGCACAAAAAAAAAAGTTTAAAAGATAAACTTCGCCATAATATCGTTGGACCAGTTTCTAAAATCTCGACTCCCATTAGTTCATGGTTTCGTCGCTGCTGCCTGTAACCCAGGTATTTCCCGCTTCTCTGCAATGAGGGGAGTGCTCTGTGACAGAACAGGGAGGCTTCACGGGGCTACAATTGATCACTGGGGTGCTGCTCTCTGTCGGCTTCCGGCTTGCCTGTCTGGCCAGGGGAGGGGGCGTGGGGAGGGTGGGCTACGGTGGGCAGGCCGTGTGATAAAGGCATCGCACTAGGAACGATTCCTTCAACGGCTGAAGGGAGGCCCCCAGGGGCCAAACTCACAACACCAGGAGGGTACCTGTGTCCAAGGGAGGGAGGGGAAGAAGGAAAATAGAAAACAGAAAATAACACATCAGGTCAGAACTCCTCGACACCAGGGAGATCATCAAAGTTATCTCTTGGAAATATGTTCATCTGTCGCTAGCCTGTTATGACTAACAAATTTGTTTTTAAGCATATGCCTTGTGATTACAGTGCTATTGTTTGAAACTAGCTCAGTATAAAAAAGGGCTTCAAAACACATTCCTGTGGCCTGAATGTTCCTTTGGACACGTTTGCAAACAATTTGCAAATAATGAGAAAATGTTATAATTTTTCACTCTTGGCATGGAAAAATAGTCATCAAGAGTTCACAATAAAATAGCTAACAACAAAATATTTACGTATAGAAAATAAGAATCGGATTACAGATCCTTTTTTCCAAAAACAAACATTAAAAGTATGCAGTCAATTACTCTGCATATCAGTATGTAGGAGACAGGATTATAGCAGGACACTGCATAGTGCCGTATTAAAATTATTTCCAGACTGTCCATTCCAGGAATTAACTTTGATATGTCTTTGTCTAAAAATAGAAAGTACTAAAAAGTAGTTATGTACTAGGGCCTATATGTAATTAGAAAAAAAAAGTAGCACCAGTGACTTACACATTGTACTGCACAACATATTAGTAGTAGCAACACAAGTAAGAAATGGTATATATACTATTGGTTTTTAAAGTGCAATTTTCCAATTCATTATCAATACTGAAGAAAAGACTTGTACCTACAGTCTGATGAGAAAACTGTTCTGTCCAAAGATTTTTTTCACATTTTGAAAGATTAAAAAAGTGACCCAACTTGCTACTTGAAAAAAATCAGCCCTTTGCCCCTGTTTTTGCAATTTAAAATCAATTTAAGATAATTTATATGGAAATATCAAGGGAATTCTATTATGCTTTTGCATTTGACATGTCCCAGTGTCTTGTGAGGGCAAAATTTACCCTTATGGGCACTCTGTACATTTTTAGTACATAGTGCACAGTGCCTACCCCCAAAGAAAGAATTAAAAAAATATTTTCTCTTTATTTGTATGTTTTGCAAACTTTTATCCAGTTTCATATGCAGAACACAAACGTGTTTCTGTGTATACATCTATTCTATAGAGCACAAACATTTAAAAACTCAAACACAGAATTTTCTAATGTCTACTTTTGTCTATTTTAGAAATCAACAGTTAACGTGGACTTAAGCATGTCTCCTATCTTTTTAAATGGCTCAAAAGTAGCTGCCAGCTGCCTGGCAGTAAATTGTTCACATGTGTTGAATGTGTATGCAGTCCACTGGAAGAATATTTCCAGCTTGTTTTATATGAAGCATTAAAAAGAGATCTCCATGCAAAATGCTGTTAAAGGCAGTTACTGCTGAAACATGTTTTTATTTAAAAATCTAGTGAAAGGAAAATACAATGCAATAAAAGTTTTATGATTGACCTCTTGGTAGCAATTGTCTGTTCAATAGTGAAAATGTAAAACAAATGTAGTTTAATCTAGCTACTAGGATGGAAATATATGCAATAGACATTTTATGGATATCATTTATTATATCAATTTCTGCACATCTTTACAGAGGATTTAACTGCTTTTTTTCCCCAACTATAGTGTCTTACATTGCAAGCATTTTTTATTTCAAACATAGGTCCCATACGTGTACTATGAAAATCAGTGAAAACAAATTCCTCATTTTTGTAATTCAAGCTATTAGTTTTGTTTGTTTTTTACCTTTCTGTATTTGGACTGAAACACACACATTTCTGATGAGCATGGATTAAATCCCAGCATGGTCGCTCATCCTTAAGTTTTGTACCACAGCTTGAATGTGACTAAGGAATCAAATGGAAATAACAATATTTAAAATTTTCCCTTGCCACAGCTTACAGGTATTATTAACAGTTCTGATCTGAGTTTACATAGATTCTTATTTACACAGCTGAAAGCAATTCATTCTGATATTCCAGAAAAAAAGCCAATGGGTTACCAAGGATACTGGGGAGTGAAAGTCAGAAATCCAGGCAGCCAGCTTTATATAGTGGAATGCAGAACGAAGTCATTGTTTCAGTGCATTCTCAGCTTCAATTAAATAGTTATATAGTGATTTTCCATAGCATAAAACAGTTTTCCTAGTGTATGATTTCTCCCACTCCTAAGCTTTCATATTCGTGATGCAGATTTTGTTATTCCTTTGAATCCTGTATGAATCTCAACCTACAGATGAGCTCTTGCTGACAGCACATATAACAATTATCTTCGAAAGTACTTTCTTGCAATATCCACAGTGGATGTGTGTCTGGCAGTGCTTTAGTTATCCTGCTAACTTCTTCAAATACTACAAAATGCACAAGGCTCTAATTTTCTGTTGTGTCTCAGCTACAGTGTGAAGCTATTGAGCATGCCTAATTGGGTAATGAATGCTATTGCGTGCTTCACAGGTTTAAAATCTCAAGGATATAAAAAAAATGCATAGAAAAATAAAAATGCATTCAGCAAAATTCAGTTGAGAAATTTTCTCCTCTCACTAAAATTAGTTTCTCATTGACATGGAATAAGGAATGTAATTGCTCATTGCACCAGCTGGATTACAGCATGGAATATTGTAAAATAAAATGATTTAAGGTAGTCAATATACAACACTGAATTTACAAATATAAGTATAATTCCAAAAATAATGGCTAGTAAAATACAATTACAACCTTCTGGAATAGAATATTATTAACAGAATATGAACAATTTTTATTTCTGTCCCACCTGACAAAATGTATTTTATATAAACACAATTTGTGAAAATGTACAATATATGTCTTTATCAGTATAAGACAGCACAGTTACAAAATAATTCAGCACACAACAGATCACTTTTTGCATTAAATAATATGAGCATGCTTTAAAGTAAATAGAAATCCCTTAACTGAGGACAACATTGCCTATTACATATTCAATGGACTAGATTATATGTCAGCTCTTCTGACACGCTGCATTCCTTATGGATTCTCTGCTGTTTATTCTTGCTTGTCTGCCTACCTGCCTTTTTCCTTCAGTTTGCTTTACTTTTTTTGAAAACATGTCAAACACCAAACTGCCAGGAAGCACACAGGGGAAGCACATCAACATCACACCAGGCCTTTTTACTGTTAAGAATAGTAGTTCAACACTGATACCGTTCCCTGTTCAACTGGGATATGTCTTTGCAGTTCGTCACGTGACTTATCGAGCCTGGCGAATCATAATGCAAGCATAAACAAAATCAGAGCAGATTTGCCTTGGATGAAATGAGTAACAGAAAGCATGGTTATAACTTATTCTTTTCAAGCACAAGAATGATTATATAATGCTAAAACTACGTATTTGAATTTCCTGTGGTTATCGGAGTGATACTGCTGTTATCTGTCAAAGCCTCACTTGCACCTTGAAATGCAATCTGATAATGAAATCTAGGGTTTCTGACGTAGAAACGGAAGATCTGGTATGTTTTGCTGTCAGTTGCTGATGTTATCTCAAACCTCAGGACAGCAGTGAAGCGTTGCCTTAAGATGCAATAAACTACATATCAAATGGCCTCTTCGCGCCACGTGTACTTATCCTCTGCCTGAGGAGGGTTCATTCACTTAAGAACAGGACAGTGAAGTGGCTTTTGATGTATTTCATATCAAAACAATGCAGTTTTTCTGATTAAAGCATTGTGAAGTAAGCAATCGTGCTTTATACATTTCAAGGTCATATGTAAACTGTGTACTTTGTATGGTGAAGTGATCCTGTCATATGATATTGATACAGGATGCTAATAAAATACAGACTTTTAAAAAAATACACATCACACATCATGCAGTGTAAGTCCTAACGGAGCATTACCTTCTACTTCAGCAAGATTTAATAGACGTATTACATTTTTGAGAGTGAGGATCTGTGCAGCATAAGCACAGCTGTCTTTGCAATTATACTCCCCATCACCAGTTGTGTGTTAATCTCAGCCTTTGAGTAAAGCACTAAAATACAGATACGAGAAAGCAGATGCAGGGCTAAATGCTAAACAGCACTTTCTATGTAATAATAAAGTGGTTGCGAGCTAGTCTGGATACCAGGGGATCTGCTACTGCAGTGCTGCATGACCAGGTTTTAGATTTGTGTCACGGATGCTCCCGTTCACTTTAAATGAAAACCTAAAAGAATCTGGAACAGAAGGCACATGGCCAAGCAGAGGAGCTTTACCTGTATGCGCCATTGAGCTCTGGGTGTACAACTGTAGGGTCCATGCTGGCCCAGTGTGTGGCCTGAGTCAGATAGTCTTTATTGACACAATTCTTCAGGCTGTCTGGAATGCGACCTGATTTGGGAGAAGGAATAAGACTTTGATTTGGTCAACAACACCCAGAATTTCAATATATAGCAAAAAAGAGTCCTGTTCCGTCCCTCAATATTAGTTTTGAAAAGCGCGTAATTAACCCGGTACTAGAAGCTAACGAGACATTACTGCTTGCAAATTTGACACAAGCCAAGTTGGACGTTTTTCAAATTGGATAAGCAGGTACTGAAAGAAACATCTGATGGGATCGCATCACCAGAAAAATACATGCCACATTATAGCTTTCTTATAAAACTGCATAACTGCAAACAGGAAAAAAAAAAACATACTCCATCGCAGTCCAACAAATCATTGCAGATCAACTACAAATAAACTGAAGAGCACACCCTTCTACCAAAACCTCAATTTGGGCAGTGCAGCTTCTTCCTATCCTTGCCAGGAATATGTCTCGCACCAGCAGTCTGCTGTAATTCAATCTGCAACACTGCTGACTGGTTCTTCCAGAAGAGTATTTTATTTTTTTTTATATAATTTAAATGTTACTTTCCATTGTGTTCTGGTGTGGAAAAAGAAATGTCCTCCTGCATTACAAACACTTAAGTCGTTTTGTTATTCTGCTGTTTCACATTCCTGCACACATTTCAATAACTTGCAGAAAAGAACAGAACATTTTAATATCCATTAGATACCACACTTGAATAATTTTTCTGCACATGTATGCACATTATGTGTACCGCCATTATTTGTTATTGTTGTAATTATTTAAACCTGTCACATTTACTATACTAGTATAAGCATTTGTGTAATGCAAACACTAGTTATAAGATCCCAAAATAAACTTAAATACAGTTCTCATGTGCCAGAAAATGTGATATTATAAAGTCTGAAATGCAGAAGTAAGTCCACAGTTATTGTTTCCTTCTCTTAAATCTCTTTTTCTTTAAGTTCGGAGCAACGTGTGATATGTCTGGTTGGTTTAATATGATCAAGAGTTTCATGCAAAGAAACTGTAGGTTTAACTTAACCTAGAATTACTTCTACCTCCCAGTGTAGAAAACACTAGGCGAGACAGGCAGTTGAGCAACTATCACTAGTATTAACAAGACCTTCAACTCACCTGTAACAGCCCTGCGAATCTCCCTGGCTGCCTCTTCTCTCATTTCTATGGAGGCCTGTTCACTGTACCAGGCAGCATGGGGAGTACAGATCAGGTTTGGGGCATCTTTCAGAGGGCCTTGGCTGAAACTGAAGGGGAAAAAGTAATTTGACGGGACCGCACACACACAATACTTTTTATCACGAAGAAGCAGAGGACTACTGTATGTGCACTTTTCTTACAATGCCGGGTCTTTCATAAGAGCAGTTGCTCTGCAGAGGAGAGGTGCACTTTACTAAGTGGTGATCATGATGCCATTATAACTTGGTGTTGCCGACGGCATCATTTTTATCCTATAATTATTACGTGAGGGTATTGCTGTGTTAATGGGAAAAGCTCTAACACTCATACTTCACATACCATAGTGCATTTTAGAAAAAAAGAATAACTGCCGCCAAAATCAACTGGACGCTTACTGGCCTCCACATGCATTCAAATTGAAATTGTAACATCCATAGTAAATCAACATTTTTACTACTTTTAATTGCAGCTCTCTGAACACATCATGGTGCTAAAAACAAGTGAAGATGAGAAAAAAGCAAAGTGTTGAAGCGAACAAAATTAGCTCAGAGACTTGCCTCCACTTGCTCTCATGAGGTGAATGATTAACATGGAAATGGTAACCACCACACATTTTTCTCCCGGATATTTCAACGATTCAATGGATTCACTTTCAATTGCAGTTTTTTTTTAGTTGTTCTCTTAGAAAAGGGCTCAGTGCCGAAAAAGCTCTTTCCTGTTAATTCTTGCTGAAACGTCTCAAAATACATCCTACGCACTCTCACTATAGGCTAGCCTGTATTACATGTGTCTTCCTGCTACATGCACACGATTTTAACAACTTTGTTTTTACATTTTAAGGTAATGTGATGTGTTTCAGCAACCAGGATATCAAGTGTGGTCCACCCAGGAAAGACCTATAGCAAACCCACAGTGCTTACGCGCTTAAGCTTCAAAAGCATGCTAGAAAATGATCAGGCACGAGGGGGTAGACAAGCAACTTCTAGGTGTTCAGATGAAGATGAGAGGGGAGATCAAAATACGAAGAAGCCAGGGCTTGCAGGCCTGGGACTCCCCTTAATCTAAAGCTGTAAAGGACACTGGAAGTTAACGGCTGTTCCGATGATTACGACACCAGATGTGAAAGATCACCTGAAGGGCTCTGTTTCGTGAACATCCAGTGCTGCCCCTCGTATCCTTCCTTCTTTCAGAGCTTGAGCAAGAGCCTTCTCATCGACCAGGCCTCCTCGAGCTGTGTTCACCAGGAATGCACCCTGTCGCATCTGCACAAAAGACAAAACGGTAAGAAACATTGTGGCACACAACACCTACTGTACTCCTTCCAAGTGGAAATACCCCAAACTCAGCATACTAGGCCAAAAGTGCAAAGCACCACACAGACAGCATCATATATAGTTACTATATTAGACAATTGTTGCAACTGCCCTTTTGTCTTTTGATTTGATTTTTTTCATATTTGAAGTGTTGATCATGTAATGATCACACTTTATTCAGGAAGGAGCTTACTACAGTGATACTGTAGCTTGTTGCTCAAAATCCTCCATGTCCTTTTCGGAACTTCATACAGTAAGTTTTATATGGACTGCAAATGAACACAAGAGGGCAGCACATGATATGCCAATGAAGTCATGCTAAGACTTTTCCCTTTTTACTGAATTGTATAAATGACTTGTAGTACTATTTTATACCCATAATGAGATTGCGCTTAAACACAAACAGGCATAAACTCTATTAAGAAACAAGCAGAGTTTAATTCCACCCTGAAACGTAAAAGGAAAATATAAAAAAATAGAATTCTCCACAGATTAAATGTTCTTTTTTTTAATTTTACAGCATGGAATAAACCCTTCACTGTTTATTTTGAAGTGCACATAAAGATACATCTTCTGACTCTAAACTGGACAAAGACAGAGAAATTATAAAAAAAACAGGCTTGTTCATCGTGTGATGTGTGATGGCTCTACCTGTTTGATGGTGAAGTCGTTAATTAGGTGGTGGTTGTGCTCATTCAGGCTGCAGTGCAGTGTCACGCAGTCACTGTGAAACAGCAGATCCTGTAAAGTATTCACTCTCTGGAGTCCCAGTGCCCTCTCGATTCCATCAGAGAGGTAGGGGTCATAGAAAATCACACTAAATCCAAATGCTTTGGCTCTCAGCGCTACAGCCTGCCCAACACGCCCTGAACACAGAGAGGGGGGGAAAAAAGAAGAGATGGAAAGTGAGAGCAAATATCTTTATTTTCTTTTCAGGAACAACAAGTATTACTCGTGCTATACTGGGCAAATTTCCAAGTCCCCCTTTTCAAAGAGGTAACACTTCAGAATAAGAACATTCTTGAATGTATCTAATTTTCTGTTTAGGAAACCTTTCCCCCCCATATTCCAAGAAGAAACAAAAGGGCAATCATTGTCAAAGAAAAACTTAGTATACCAATCCAAAGGACACAATGCACTTGTTTCTAAAGTTCTGTGTTGACCACATAGCCACTGTTGAATACTTATCAGATCAACTTACTAGGCTGCCGTTTTTTTTTACAAGACATGTAGATGAGGAGAAGAGTGCCCGTTTCCTACTTTAAGTTTGTCCGTAATGCCGAGCAGTACTAAGCACATCCTCTGAGCATAACCTTTAATAGTAGGAAACAATTACTACTGAACTATTGACAGTAAAACAGATACTGTTTGGGTGCTGTCTATTGTAAAGTATCATTATTGTTTGGTTAAGTATTAAGTATTTTAATTAAGTATACTAATTAACAAAAAACATCCACATACAGTATAACCAAAGTCTCTCCCACCAGCCTTGACTGCTTTTTCCCATATGTTATGCATCATTTCCACATTAGAGACATGTATCAGTTAATGCAATGTAAAGTAAATGCTGCCTCAAGGCCTTTTAAAAAGATGCCCCTGCTGTATGCTCAATCAGTAATTCAGTTTAGTATTATTAATAAATAAATCACTGAGGCCTGGATTTAAATCTCCTACTATTAGCACTGTCAGCAGGATGACTGTCTAACACACACTGGAGGCAGAAGAAATTCTAGTGTTTTCCGCACTGCAAGCAAACTAACAAGTGCATATGCCTATGAGATCATTAGAGCATGGAATAAATTTAGATGTGAACAGTATCTTACAAAAAAACATCATTTTTAAGAGGGGGACAAAGAGATACTGTTGCATTAAGTGGTTACACATTTATGACCCAATTTATCAGGTAAGTTCAATCTAAAGAGATACTCCTAGAACGCTACAGTCTACATAGATTTAATGAAACTATGATACTGAAGATTTTTATTAAAAACACCCACATACAAAATTGGATTTACCTTTTGACTATTGTACTTCAATTCTTAAAAGACCCATTTTGTCACTTCCAGTTTTAAACAGCCAAAAACATAAATCAAATAGCCCAGCCTTCTTTCTAAACATCTTCACTTCTGCTTGATACTGATTATCCCATCCCCTCTCATCTGAAGATTCTACAGCTCTTCAACATTAGCCATAAACTAAATAATGATACCTCCTGACTGACACTCTGGCACTGAGCTTTTTCTTTGTACTGGAATATCAGTTATGAAGGAGGTGTTTAAGCATGGTCTGCTCCACCATGTAACTACTGTATGACATACAGAAACATTGAAGTCTGTTATTGGCTACTCAACCAAAATTAGCGTTTCTCATAGCTTTACCAGCAAGTGATGTATCCAGAGCTTGATTTTGTGCAATTCCAAATTAAGTTTCTAAACATCTCTACTCTCACAAAACATCAATTGCACAGTTCTTTTCAAATGTGTGATAATGACGTTTTCTAAAGGGGTTTTAAATATTATACATTGACAGCTAGAATATCAGGTGATAAACCTTCCGTTTTAATTCTAATTTTTTTAAACCCTATATAATACATATTTTTGTGAAATAAGTGTTATTAGTTTGATTTTATCCTTTATGACTTTAAGCATTTTTGTAAGAAATTCAATACAC
Source organism: Lepisosteus platostomus (assembly GCF_059453375.1). Taxonomy (NCBI): domain Eukaryota; kingdom Metazoa; phylum Chordata; class Actinopteri; order Semionotiformes; family Lepisosteidae; genus Lepisosteus; species Lepisosteus platostomus. The sequence continues at coordinate 49,756,351 of NC_142611.1, forward strand.
TCAAGAGCTTAACTACCTGTAAACTTCTAGGTCACTTACGCTTCTCACTAAACATTCACTGATGTACTTTATTTTCAGGGGCATTAAATGGATCATTTTGAACTAGAGCTCACACAGCTTTCACAAATAACATTTACAAGGCGATGGTTAAAATATGACTGTTTCTCGTACATTTTTTTAAAAAAGTTCAAAACAATCTGCAGCCAAAATTGTACATAAAATAAAAAAAAAACAAATGTAGCAGAAAGGATAGAGAAACAACAGACCAAAAAAGCACAAGAAATTGGATAAAATAAAGAATGTACCTTACCAAGATGGCATGGACTCTGAATTAGCACAATGTAATTAACTGCAATTCTTCATTCAAAAACATCTGTAAATGAATCCAGCTAAGTGTTTTTTAAAGGTAACTTTTTAAGGGTAACTCTACTTTTTCAAAACCCCTATTCTTGCAGAAGTAAGGCCTGCCAGCAAAACACACCTTGTCTGGAGATTAACAGCAGCCTGGGAATTGTTCTAGTGGACATGTAGTTTGGGAATTATTGGTACAGCACACCAGTTACATACACACACGAGAGCTCTAACACAGGACAATCCCCCAAGAATAGAGAGGTACCAATCCTGTCCTGAATACATAATTTAGAGCAAGAACTGGGCACAACTATCATTACAATTATTATAGTTTCACTATATTTTGTGTAACAATTTAAAATTAATCTAGATTTCTTTAAGAAGAAAAATAGTCCCCAACTCCACCTCTCTGAGGCAGTGAGTTTCTTTCAAACACTGGGATGGTCATTAAGTATCACTAAGAAGACAGATATCTCTTGTAAATCAAGATAGGACAGAGAACTAGTCAATAAACTGAAAACACTCCAGATCAGTGAAAGCTTGTGAAGGTAAGTGATAATATTAAGAATCCTTTTAACTTTCCTCCAAATGTCCAATGAATTTAAAATAATTAGGCCCCATTTGATGAGAGCCTACCCTCCCTTTAGGGGCAAAACCTCTAGGATCCTGGATTTAAATTGGTTTAATTAATGTCTCCTCAATTGTTTGCCATAAGGCTGATGCACTGGAATCCAACCATGTCTCTAACGCGCTCATCTGAAAAGCCCAGTGGTAAGATTTAAAATTAGGTACAGCCAGACCACTGTGAGATTATTATTGTGCTGTATAGTTGTCAGCTGAAACTCTGAGTGCTTACTTTTCCAAATAAAAATAGTTAAAATTAGTTTGTGGCTTGTGAGAAACAGGGATAAACAAAATTCTTACCATATAATGTAACTTATAAAAAGACCATATAGAAAAATATGCTTTGATTTTGTTCAACACCTGAAACATATTCTTGTTACAGTTAATAGGGAAATTTGGGGAGATATTTAATACCCAAAGAGCCAAACCTTGATTAATAAGAACATTAACTGGAAAGAAGTTTATCCTTGAATCCTTGAGGTAAAATTCAAATGCCTAAGGACTGATTTAGATTAATTTATTTGAACTCCACAAAATTTAGTAAAGTTTCTGTAGGAGTACAATGCAATTTAGCTGTACTTCGTTCAATTCTAGAAGTATCTTGTAGAAATAGGAAACCATTATCAGAATAAAGTGATATTTAGATCTATGAATGTGAGCAATTGAGTGTAAACAAAGGCAACATCTTGAGCACAAACTTCAGGGATATTGTATAGAAGACAAGTCATAAATGAATGCCTGAAAGTGAGGTGATCTAGAGCAGCCAATGAGGACCAAAGTAGATAAATTATAATTGATCAAATGCCTTTTCTGCACCTGAATGGGGTGTGCAAGAAGCTAGTTGATGATGGGTTTGGTCTACAATGTGCCACTGTATGTTATCAGTAAACTGACCCCTCAAAAGGCTAATCTGGCATTGGTATATTAAATGGTAGAAACAGTAAATAAATGTACAGTAAATAGTTTTATGTCTGAATTCAACAACAATAATGGTCTCTAGTTACAGCATTCCAACAGAAACTCCATTTATTAAGAAGCAAAATGAGTTTATTTGAAAACAACTGACCTCCAATTAAAATATATCAAATTCCTCTTTTACAGGAAATAATCAATTATCTTCAACTCCCTCAGAGCTACAGGATCATTTAAAAGACTAAGCTGAGTCAATTTCAGTGGGTTTAAAAATTCTTTAATCTTTAACAAGTCTGTACAAGCTTTGGAAGCACTGAGATGTGAACAGAAGTCCTGAACCAGAACATTATTATCTTTGATCACCTTAATAGAAGCTAAATGTTCATTTTGCTTTAATTGTAATGCTAGCAACCCATTAAGGTATAAGGTATATCATGAATTCTGCACTAGCAGTGCTGATTTTAAATTAACTTTTCAGAGCAATTTGACAACCCACTGCACTCTCCTGGAAGTTACATTTTTGTTATTTTTCTAACTGAAAGATTATTTCAAAATTGTTCAAAAAATAAAACACTTAACAACTCTCTTTAAAGACTGAGGGTTAAATTTCAGGAGTGAGGTCAGTCTTAAAAAATGACTAAACCTTCAGTGAGGTGCTTTAACATAGTCACATTCTGGAGTACAAATGGGTTAAAATGCTAACGGTTAACATTTTGTTAATTCCTCTGAAAAATTCAGATATGATAGCAGGGCACGATCGACTATAAGGATGGGAAATTCTCCTGTTGAGACCATGTACTGCTGCAAAGATGGTATCAAGATATAACCAATGCAAGTGTTATCTGCATATACGAATAAAGTTATTTCTCGGTTGTCAAGAATCACATATTTAAAACCCTTGTCAAAGTCAAAGCATTTGAAGGCAGGGGGAAGGGAGATATCTACTTGAAGAAGTTTTAAATTAAAGTCTCAACCTATAACAAGCACAGATTTCAGACAATGTGAACATAAAAAGATGGTGAGCACATCGTGATATTGTGAAGTGTTACCATCAATGTTGACAAGTCTCACATATTGGGAAAGAAATTATCAGTTATTTTGGTAGAAAAAATAAGCCGAGACATCGTCAACATGCTCACCTTGTATCTTAAAAATGAAAGTGCAATGAATGTGGAAAAAAAGCATTTTGTGGAGAAGACGAGGTTTCAAGACCTTGGAGAAATGAATGAAGGAATGAAAGGAATGAATGTGTTTGCTTTTAAAAGGCATTTGATTCTTCAAATACCATTCTTTGGTGGCTATTACTAAACTATAATTTCCATAGTGGTACCATGTTTTCATGCAGTATATGAGGTGTACAATGGATTTTTGAAGCTGTTATGTTTGGAGTGCACCTACCTGGTGACATTAATACATACTTCTATACCTCTGATACTGAACTCACTTCAGGTTTACAGTTTGACTCTGAATGTTTTGCAGAGTAGGGCTTTTCAAGTAACTCTGTTAAAAAAAAAACTTAAATTATTTAAATATCTTATTAACTGCCCTTTTCTGGACAAGTAAATATTTCTTTAAGATACTGAAACTTCCTATTTCACAGATGAAATTAACCTTATAAACAGCAAGAGGTGTTTGAACACAAAACACTGTATACAAGGATACTGTACGTCTTCATTAAACAGTTTAACATTTTCATCGATTACAAACTGTAAACCTACAATTGGCCATTAAATTATCAAATATACCTTTATAATTTTTAAACGTAAGCTCTTGCTGAAGACATTATATATTTTATCCAGTAACTGCAATGGCCTTAACTGTGCAGCTGCAAGATTCAAAATGTGGAAGCTGTGTTTTGAAATGCTCTAGATGTAAAGATGTTCCTTTTTATACAATGACGCATATACATTTTTGATAACCATCTTCTAACCTTTTAAAGTTGTGGTATCTACTGAGGTTAAAAAAAGGATGCTTAAGAAATATAAAAGGGAAATGAACATTAGAGTAATAGGAAAGTAATACAGGCTTGAAGACTAAACAAGTTAGGAGAAGCAGAGGTTAATTCTTTGGTAAATAAAATGAAGAAACGATGTTTCAGCTGTTGAACCTTCTTCAGGTCTACATGATTTCCATTTTTTTTTCTCAATAAACTTTTTTCTTTTCTACTTCTGGTAGTACACAGTAGGTAAACCTTTGCCTGAAAGGATTCTTCCGATATGTTTCTACTGCCTCTCTGCACTAAGGAATACAGAACCGACCTCATACTCATTCTGACTTCACATCCTTATTCTTTCTTCCTCTTCAAATTCTGTCTAGACACAGCAACACTGCCACTTTTGCTCTGTAACTGTCAGACATGTTAAATCGGCACAGGTGTTGTCAGCACAGGTGTTAAGCCTCTCTTTAGTGTCACTGGGACCCTTTTAGATGTTTTAAATGCTGGAGGACACATTCATTTTATTTCAATTTACTGCAGTTCTGCTCCATCAATGGCATCACTTCTGAGGATTTCTTCTAACAGTCTGCCCTCACAGAAAATGCCCTGACTATCAGCATGTTCTACATTTTTTTCAGAACAAAAGCACTAAGATGGAGAAGATGAATAGCAGCACTAAAATGCAGATAGTGCTTATCAGTATTTTTAATTAACCATGTTTTAAATACTACAACATTTAAGTGACCTGGCTGGACAGACTGCAGAAAACATTTTTACCACAAAGTACAAAAAACATGTGAAACTACAGAGAAGATGCAAGCATACCTAGCAGCCTGGACTTGTGCAGCAAGAGATATATGGAACAAATCTGTCTAATAAGGATCTCTTTGATTTTGTCTGGTGATATCAATTGACGTGTGATTTAGGAGCACTTTTTATAGCACACTTTCTCTGTAATAGGCAGCTCTCAGTGAGTCATGTACTCTACAGGTTGTTACTTCATCTCCTGGTCTCTCAGTATTCACACACTGGCCTTAGGCAATGACAGGAGAAATCCGACTAGAGAACCTGAATTCATAAAAATAAATGATCAATGTTGGAAAAAAAACAATGCATTTTTTTAACAAATGAAATGGATTTATTTTGTGTGGATGACTTTATCCTGAACTGATGTAAGAGCTGAACCACAGGATCCTCCATTACTTTTATTACTCATGAAGTATAAATCAGATGCACAAGTTTTATTAGACATTCTAGGATTGTGCATACCAAGCTATAAATCTTAAATGACTTCAGCTAGTCAGTAAGACCGAATTCAGATGTGCTCAACAAATTATAACCAAACCCAGTGAGAACTAAATGGATTATTGCCAGCAGCCATATCGCCCTGCAACTCACAACTTACAACCCACTAAAGTTCAGCAGGTGTGAGCCTGGTCAGTACCTGGATGGGAGACCTCCTGGGAAAAACTAAGGTTACTGCTGGAAGAGGTGTTAGTGGGACCAGTAGGAGGTGCTCACCTTGCTGCCTGTGTGGGTCCTAATGCCCCAGTATAGTGATGGGGACACTATACTGTAAAAACGTGCCGTCCTTCAGATGAGAGGTCCTGACTTGTCTGTGATCATTAAAAATTCCTGGGCATTTCTTGAAAAGATTAGGGGTGTTACCCAGCGTCCTGGCCAAATTTCCCCATGGCCTTTACCACTCATGGCCTCCTACTCATCCCCATGTATACATTTGCTTCACCACTCTGTTCTTCTCCACACTGATAGCTGGTGTGTGGTGAGCGTTCTGGCGCACTATGGCTGCTGTCGCATTATCAAGGTGGGGCTGCACATTGGTGGTGGTGGAGGGGAGTCCCCATTACCTATAAAGCGCTTTGAGTGGAGTGTCCAGAAAAGAGATATATAAATGTAAGGAACTATTACTTTAATAATATTAATCTTGTGCTCTGAAACTGAAGTAAACCGGTCTAACAACTCAGATTAGTGATGCTAGACACTGGCTTCTGAATGTCACAACCCACAAGCTATTTAAATTATAATCAAAATCTGTCACAGTAAAGCAGGATTGTAAAATTGCAGTTGTCATGGATGTTAAAATTTAATAATGATTGCTCACATTTTTTTTTTTTACAAGAGACAGAGCGAGAATAAGACACATGAGAGAGCTGATGATGTCTTAATAGGTAAAACATAGAAGCTCCTGAAGCTAAAGCAAGCACAAGTTAAATTTAAAAGCACACCAAATTTATTCAGTAAGGTCTGCAGGGTATTCACGAGGAGAATGTCTCTGTAATCAAACGGAGAATATGCCACACAGTTGATAATGGATTTGAAAGCATGGGTAAGCAAACAATGACTTATCCCTTATAAACCACTTGCTTATCCTGCCTCCGGCTGCAGTTCTTTCAGTGCCTCTGAAACATTATCAGTACAATCAGATGAGACCATACCCAGCGTTTATTCATGCGGCACCTATAGCCCTCTGCTTGTGCGATCAGGAAAGGATGGTTTGAAGGACAAAAAGTGTTCTCACAAACAAGCAAAAAATAAAACAAAGTGCAATTAAATCGACCTGAAATTTTTTCATGGCAATCCAAAATTTTGCAGGAGCTCTTTTTTGCCTTGAAATTATGCATAGTTCATGAAATGCATAGCTCTCACAAAGCAGCATTTCACATAGTGTGTGTTCAGACTTCAAGCAGAGTCAGTAGCCCTTTTCTGGTACTGAATCTGCACTGGGCAGTGATTTTACTGGGATATTCCGCAAGACACAGTCATTGATGTCTGATATGTTTTAATACAGGTTTGTGAAAATACATGTATTCATTTGGGGAACAGAACAAGTTTTTCACTGTTCCAGACTGAAAGAAGCGTTAAGCGCAAATTGATATTATCACTCAGCGCTGCCACGAGCTGCTCTGCCTGATGGAACACTCGCCCTCCATTTCTGTTGTTAATAAGCCATGAGGGCATTCTACAAATCCATCTCGATGTTTACCCTATCCATCAATGGTCATGTGGAACTTCTTAAGCATCCCGAAAATACTTGATATTCTAAGCAAGTATGGGCAGTATGAAAATATAAGGGCAGATGTGAAGGTGCGGTTAATAAATAACTCAACATGTCTCATTCATGCCATGTAGATAGAAGCCGGATCCCCATTAAGGGACAATTGATCCCCTGTTTGTACAGAACAGGATGTGTTTAAATGGCCCAGAACAATTTTGTTCTACATCAATTCAAATAATACACCTCCAAAAAAACAGAAACCACAACTACATGTCTTCACAGCTACTCCTTTTAATATACCATTTATTGTGTAATTCATCTTATTTGGATATATTTGTAACAGCTCAATTAGTAGAAATAACAAAAGTGACTGGACAGCACAGTGACAATTACTGCTGCTCCTTGTTCTTTGGTCCTGGGTTTGGTTCCCTGGTAGTGGGGGAGGGGGGCACCTTCAGTGGGGAGTCTGCATGATCTGAGTTTCTAGTTGTTCTAGTTTCTCCCACCTCCTAAAAACATGCTGGCTAGATTAGGACGTGTCACTGAAGTGCTCTTGTGTTCTTGTGTATGTGTGTCTTTTGATGGACTGGCATCTGGTCTAGGCAGTAGTCCTTGCACCATAGGTGTCACTAGAATAGGCTCCAGATTGCGGCAACTCTTACCAGGAACCACAGGCATTTTGATAACAGATGGGTGGAACAAAGGTGATTAGAATCAAGACAGTTATATACCACGTTTGCTATTATTCATTGCCTGGATTTGTATAGTGCTCTTCCCAAGTGATTTCCAGTAGGAGCCATGAAGGAAACAGAAGAGCTGACAGTGGAGAATAAGTGGGTGGTTTTATTTATTATAAATATAAGTTATTTGATATAAACAATATAGTGTTTTTATTTGCTAGCAAGACTGGGTTATGAGGTGGATGGAGACAGTCGCAATTAATGAGGGGAAAAAACAGCAGGAACAGGAGCAGAAATACAAGAGACCAAAGTAGCAAAATTCATACTGAAGTTGAAGATAAAATTAACAACCCAAGGGAACAAAAATGACACAAACATTTTTACAAAGACTGCCAACAAGACAGTGTGTAGATCCTCTGAGTGATGAAAGCTTTCTTCAAATGGGACACATTTACATTTTACCTTCCAGTAGTTAGAAATGAAATTGCTGCAAAGATGCAAGAACAGAATAACTGTATTTGTGCATTTGTTGGGATCATTCCCACTTTAAACAATTTAAAGTAATTTACAAAAGATAACAATACTCTGCTTCTCCTATCTGCTATGGTGGTTTGATCAGACTGGATCTTAGACTGCAAATGGTAGAAAAGGGATATCTGGTGGAATAGAGCAGAAAGCTGCTTTTAGAACTCCAAGTGGCTGAAGGGTAAAAATACTTCATACATGCATTACAACCAGGTCTTTCCCTCACCAAAAGGGCATGGATTCTTAGTACAGTATATACTCCTTTGGAAACGAAGATGATCGTGACAATACTCCACTTAGAAACAAATTTCCTAGAAAACTAGCAGGTTTGTTTCATTTGGCAAGGTCGTTTTAGCCCCAATTAAGGGTGTTAGGCGCATGTTTATTGTATTCATTATGAGGGGACTCACTTAATCCAGCACTGAAGCAGAGCACCCTCCTGGGAGATGTGCTGCAGCCACTACAAGCCAGCAGCCCTAATACACAGCAAACCACATGGAGAAGTGAGAAACTACTTCAGAAATTTAAATAAGGGGGAAATGTAGGAAATTTAGATTGTACAAGCCCAGAAGATGAATTTAAATGTTACAAATGGTGCCATGGCATCTTAAGTTAAGACCTTGTTTCAGCATCTTAACTGAATGTCTTTGTTTCCTACAGTACATCAGTGCTGCCTGTCACCATAGTGGGGAATTGGTCTGGAAATGTTGCTTCACTTACAGATCATGACTGCTGATCTTCATAGGGATTTTTAATGTACTATAAGAAATGATTTTTTTATATATAGGACAGTTAGTTTTCCTTTTGTGTTGTGAGAAACAGACATATTATTGCAGCAAAATGTGTCATTTTCAGAATGTAAAAGGTTTACCAACGAGGGTTGTTGGCACAGAAAACCAAAGAAAGGCTCTAAGAAACCAGTCCCACAGGTTGATGTCTGCTTGTAAACAGAACATGACTGTGTGTCACTACAGATTTAAAGCCATGGAATCTCACGCATACCTACAAACACTGCTCGTGAGACTGTAGGTATTCTTGTATCTTTTAAAGCCCCGACTGACAACTATTGTCAAGTATGAGCTCCCTTGATGCTACTTCAAAAATGATAAAGTTTTAAGATTAAAGGCATTTGTGTCGGTACAATACGTGTGGTGAAAACTGCAATTATTACACAGTAGGCATCTTCTGTTCGTTTTTTGTATTATAATTTGGTATTGTGCCCCAAGCTAACATTCTCAGCATAGCCTGAGGCCCTGAATGATTTTCTCAATTTCACTTCACATCACTGTCACTTGTGCCGCTCAGTACACTAAACATTCCAGAGATACTTTTTCACGGTTGTTACAGGTGTGCTTATCATTAATCTCATAGCGCCTGGTGATATGGAACCAAATTGGATTCTGGTCTGTTTATAGCCCTGATGCTGTGCATGTCTGGGCTTGGATATTACTTGAAAAACAGGTGCTCCAATTGGCTCACTAATGGAATTGATGTTGGCAGGTGTTTCTCTTTACTGAAAAAAAAATACTGAAAAGTCTCCGTTCCTCATGGCATGATCCTAAAAACACTCACAAATGCAAGACCTTCACAAAAGCAAAAAAGTGTGTTGACCCTGGTGCCACATCAACATCAGATTAAGGTTTTGGAAATCCGCCCAAACCAAACTCCAGATTCCAATTTCTTGTAATGTAATTATCCCAGATCCTCATGTCCTAATGTTTTATTTCACCTTACGACCTACAAGCAAGTCAATCCTACAATCTCTCGATCACGCATGCCTATCCGTCTCTATTACTTTGTGACTGATTCTCAGAGTAGCTGTTGTCGTACTGACCAAGGCCAATGATCCCCAGGGTCTCTCCCCGGATGCGGGCGGCTCCCGACGACACCTCCCGTATCTGCTCCACGCTCTGGACCCGCGTGCCCTCCCGCAGTGCCTGGTGCAGCCAGGTGGTCCGTCTGTACAGGTTGAGGATTTGGCACATGGTGGAGTCGGCCGTCTCCTCCACCGAGGCGGCGGGCATGTTGCACACTGCGATTCCTGCAAGGGCAGAGCACAAGGCACAACCTCGTTCAGTGTGGCAGAGGGTTCGGGACAAGCACGTTGTGCAGAGGTGTCACTGGATGGGGCCCTCTTTTATTGAAATTAACATTATTGATTCTGCTTTTCGGTGTTTTTCTTCAAAAAATGAATATATTTGTTAGACTTTAAAAGAAATTCAACCACCCCTTGATTTTCAAATACCTTTCTGAATTTTTGCTATAACAAAGCATTCAATTTCATACCTGTTTCTCGCAGTTCTGAAGAGATTTTCTCTACAAAGAAGACATGTCCTTAGTAGCCTAATTGAAGAAGCCATCCTCCTATCTTGTTTATTGTTAAATACTGAACTAAGGTAAAGGGTAATTATCATAATTAACAGTGTTCTTACTTGACAATTCAGTGCTCTGTTAGGGTAGAAATAATATTGAGAGAATATTTCTTGATTGGCAGGAGCAAACTGAAAGGTTTAACATGTAAAGGGAATTTTATTTTCAGCTCACTGATTTTCACCTTTGACCAGTTTCCAGGGAATGAATTATGTTCATAAATCAAGGTATTATAATTTTGCAGATACTTTAAAATCAGTGTTTTTGTTGCTTTCAGTATTGTGCAATAAAGATGGGTTTTTCGGTTATGTCTGAATGTCTTTTTCAAGTCACACCCTCTACTGTAAAATAAGTAAGGCAAGGGACAAAGTTTCCTTTAAAACTGTAATGGAAAAGGAATAAAGTCGATGTAAACTGAATAACCATTGTATGGTGTTTTTCCACTGTGTATATTTGATCTGTTTAACAGGAGTATTTACCAATCAAAACCAAAAACCAGAAGCCCTTGCTACTGTATACTGCTTATACAAAAATCATCATCTCATATCACATCACATCTTCAACACAGAACAGCTTTCTTAGTATACTGCTTCTGTCTTGAATAGAGATCAAGCACTTTGGTTAGGAACACATGGGCTTAGCCATACCCACTTTCAAACTTACTGTTTGCCATACCTAGTGGCTTAAGTGGTTTAAGTGCTTGCCCAAGCATAGGTTAAGCATGAAACAATCTGACTGTTAAGTGTCTGTATCTATTATATGTAAGTAGTTAAAGAAATAATCAGGCTTTGGAGAGTAAATAATGAGTATGGGCACACTTTTAATCTATTTTTTATTATAGTTGATTGAGATGTCTGTGCACCTAAAACAAATTATGCATTCTTTTTTAGCATGAAGAATGTCTTTCTGTTTGTGTATAACATGGGGTTTTTTGATCCTATGATCTGTTTGAAACAATTAACAACCTAACATAATTGTGTTGCTAATGGAGGACACTAACAATTTTAATCTCTCCTGGAGTTCTGACCTAAACTGAACTGACTTACCTCCTATCATCAGTGGCCTTTTCACACTCTCCCTTTTACCTTGCTCTCTGCTCACCCTGTATTTCTTCATCTCTCTCACTATTAAAATCTATATCTGTCAAAAGGATAGGATAACATTTTATAATAATAACAATAATAAGAGTGGGCAAAAGCTTTATGCATGTGCATTAATGTACATGTTGTGTTCATGGAGCCCAAAATACACGCCCATGATTTACTCGGAGAATGTGGTGTATATATTTTCATGAAAGGTCTTTGTATTGCTGCTCTCCTGCCTAGGAGGTGAGACAACACAGTGGTTGTTGCAGTTAATTAAGCATTAGCGAAATAATTTACATACTTCCAGGAACCCGGGAAATACTAATAAGGAAGCTTTTACCTTGACTGATATAAAGTGTAAATTTTCCACAGTTTTAAATTAAAGGACACATTTGTTTTTAGATGAGGATATTAGTTTTTTCTGGAATTCCAAACCAATGTATGAATACTTATGGTTGAAAACCAGAATTTATTATTATTATTATTATTATTATTATTATTATTATTATTATGCAATATTCTTCATAATAATATGAGCCAATGATGTTATAGCAGTACTTTTTAGTTGGATTTTAAACACTTTTGTCTAAACTCTTGCCAGACTGATAGTGACAGAGAGTCCACATCACCTCATAGAGAAAACAAAAACCTTTCAATTAAATAAAAAAATAAGGCATTAACACACTACGGTAATAATGGATTAGGAACAAAAAACATTATATAATAGAATGAATTACAGACTGGATAATTTGTCTTGTTTACAACATTCTATGAAATTTGCTTACATATATTAGTGTAAAAATAGTAGAACTGCATGGAGGAGAAACGTGTGTCTGTAATAATTAATAATTAAGTAATAATTAAGTTACACCCTTAAGTTTAAATAAAATCTTGCCCTTTGGAAGTGCAATGCAAACCACTGAAACCAAATAGAGGCCTCCTATGGTTTCTGGTTTTCCCGGGGTATGAAAGGAGATAACACATGGAAGACAATCAGCAGTAATTAAGAAATGTATGGCTACTGTATAGAAGCAACCCTTCCAGGAAGTGTATTTTGCTATCACGGGTTGTGAGGCAAGTGGTTCAGAAGATAACTGTAAATTCAAAGGCAACAGATAAAGATCTCTTACGGAAATAGACATCTTCTGGACACAAAGAATTGAAAACTATTTTGTATGCAAATGAGGATACTTGAAATTGCCACACTACGTCTCAAAGACAAAAGGAGCCTTCTATTATTGTTAAACAAAATGAAAACTGAGTGTTTTGGACGTGCATATCAGCATCACGTTCAGCATAAAAAAGCTGTTAATCATGTTGAAAATCATGGGGGAGTCTATCACATTTCAGGGCTGGTTTGTTACATATATAGATCTAGGAATGCTTGTTAAGTCAGGGCGAATTGCAATGTGTACCAGGACATTTGGTTTAAACATCTGGTTCCTTCTCTCAAGCACAATTCAGAATTGATATTCCAACATGACAATGACCCAAAGCATACAGCTAAATCAACAGAGACGTTGGTAACTGTAAACAAAATAAATGTTTAAGACTGGCCATTTTTTCAAACCTCAATCCAACTGAACTTTTCTGTTAAGACTCAAGAAAACAGGTCGTACATTGAAAGCAAAACATCTGAAGGGACTAGCAATTCTGCCTGGAGGGATGGTAAAACTTTCCCCTCAGAAGTGCTAGAACACCTTGTCATATTACAGGTTTTACAAAATACTAACTACAAGAGAGTGGATAAACATTAATTAAGTGTTCTCTGTTCTTACATTATGACAAATATGACTTTTCTCAGTGAAGTAATATAAAGGTTACAGTATAACTTTTAGATGGTTTTAAGCAAGATATGTCATCCAATTCATAAATCTTTCTGTTACAGGATATTTTGTGTTTCTATTTAATCAAGTGTATGAATACTTTTGTAGGACTCTGTATATTGAATGTATGTATACTGTGCATAAAAGAAACTGGTACTTTATGCTTGTATGTTTTACAACATAAAGTATACAGAATTAGCAGTAAAATGTTATTGGGGTTGTTGTGGGAAATTCTTAATCAGAGGAGCAGGACACAGTCTTCTGCAGATTCAGTTTAATTGAGCCTCAGTAAGTCCAGCAACGCACGCTGGGTCTGCCCTGCAGAACAGACAAACTGGGTTTCCCAGCTCTTACTGTATATACAGTCAGAAAGAAGTTTGTCTCACAATCTGAGTGCTTGTCATGTTTTTTTATATGTAATTACTTCTTGTCCTGCTCTAAGTTCTGTCCTTTGCTATGCAGCAGACATTGATCTGCTTTATCCTGTTCATGGTATGTTTGTTGGTGTTGGTCCTGCCTTTTGTAGCGTTAAGTCACTGCAGCTGCTGAAGCAAGTCAGCTTTATTGCACCTTAGCATAACTTTTGTTGAAGGCTAAATTAACAGACCCCAGCAACACCTTCCACAATGTGGTTAAGTGGTAATATTGCAATGCTGGAGATGCGAGGTATTTACATGTTCCACTTCAGTGTCATTTTAATATATTGATTATGCATGACTGTCTGTCATCGAGTGTGGCACTTGATTGATTCTTGCATGAGCACTAAATCACCTCATTAACGAAGGAATTGATTGGGTACAGGTGATGATGTGTTTTCACCTGTTGAATGTCAAGCCTTTAGGAAATCAATAAAGAAAAAGATAGAGAGGAACCAATATGCCCTGTTTATTAGGAGAGCTACATCTTTGTCCACACAGTTTGTTTGTAGGTAGGCAATGTCAGTGTACTGACTTGCCATCTGTGGTGTTCATAAACCAGCCCGGCTTATGAATCTAACCTGGCAAAAAATTACAGTCCATCAATGACAGGTCACAATCCAGGATATCACAAGTCTTGACATATCTCCAAGATATCACATCATCATCCAAGTGTAATGGTCTGGGCAAGAGTATCTAGTCACCTTAGAACTCCACTACTGGTGACTGATAATAACCCAACTGCATGGCACTGGGACCTCATTTGAAACCTCCCTGTGGGGTCATCAGACCATATTCCAGCAGGACAACACATTGTACTAGCAGTTGTTTTTTTTTTAGCTGGGGTGATGTGCTGTATCGTGGTTAAGTCAAGTTGGCCAGGGATCATTGGACAAGTATTTTCACGTCTTGCCACAGATTTTCTATCAGTTTCAACTCAGGACTTTGAAAGGGCCACCCAAGGACATTCATTTTCTCCTAGTTAGTTTTGCCCTTGTGCTTTGGGTCACTATCTTGCTGAAAGATTAAATTTCATCCTGGTTCTAGGTCTTTAGCAGACTGAAGCAGATTTTCCTCTAAGAGGTCCCTGTACTTTGCTCCATCCATTTTCCCTTATATAAAATAAAACTGCCACAATCATGCTTGCCAATAGGGATGGTGTTATCTGGTTGATGTGTTGGGTTTGAACCAGACTTAACACTTTGCATTAAGATCCAATAGTTCCTATTTTTTCCTTCTGAACACAAAACCTTTAGCCACATGTTTGAAGTAAGACAGAAATGCTCTACTGAAATCTTGATGGGTTGGGTTTGCCACTCTGCCACACAGCTGAGCTTTGTGCAGTGACTGGGATATTGCTGACAGAGACATTTTCTCCCCTATCCACCATTGAAGTCTGTATGTCTGCTGGACTTACAGTAGCTTTTTTAACCCATTTCCTTCTTACGTGGCTGTTCAACTTGGCAGGACAGCCTAATCTAGGCAATGTTTAGGTGGTATGCTGAACAGACAATCATATTTAATCTCAAATTTGAAATCATGTTTCAAATGAATCAGGTCATTAAACTTTGAGACTTATCAAAGTAGATGTGTGCTCCTGAACTAGTTTAGGTTTGTCATAGCAAAGCAGGTAAATATTTATACAATCTGCATATTTAAGTTTTTACCTTCTTTGCTGTTTCTTGAAATGTAACTTTCACCCATAAAGTGTTTGATTTGAGCTCTCCATGTTTTGATTTTGATGTTCTCTTAATAAATGTGCAGACATCATTTGCAATTCAACAAAATGGGAGATCATTAAGGGGGTGAATATTAAATAATAATAATAATAATAATTGCTTACACTTATATAGCGCTTTTCTGGACACTCCACTCAAAGCGCTTTACAGGTAATGGGGTCTCCCCTCCACCACCACCAATGTGCAGCATCCACCTGGATGATGCGACGGCAGCCATAGTGCGCCAGAACGCTCACCACACATCAGCTATTAGTGAGGAGGAGAGCAGAGAGTAATGTAGCCAATTCATAGATGGGGATTATTAGGAGGCCATGATTGGTAAGGGCCAATGGGAAATTTGGCCAGGACGCCGGGGTTACACCCCTACTCTTTTCGAGAAACGCCCTGGGATTTTTAATGACCACAGAGAGTCAGGATATATAAAATATATACAATATTTTGTAAAATATATACAAAATATTGTATATATTTTATAAATGTATAAAATATTTACAATCACACTTCAGAGCACTTCCGCACGTCAATTCGCCCTTAAAATCAATAACTGTTGTTTATTAAATATTTGGGGTGTACACTGTAGTTTTTGAATTTGTATATGAACAATACATGCTAACATATTACATTTTATCCTTCTGTCACTCAGGTAACATGCATGAGTTCAGCATATGCTTTTACATATATGTCTTGGTAGATGCATTTTACTTTAAAATAAGCTGTTAAAAGAGGCAGACATTAATGGCAGGTTAGTACTGGTGATTCAGCATTACTCAGCATCCAGTCTGGGATTTTATTTTTGTCTGATTTCTAAACTCTTGGTTGGCTGGCTGTCTGTGCCATCAATAGGAGCCGAGCACAGAGGCATGCTGTTGTAAAGTTGGGGACAAACATGTAACAGCCTTACTGAAACAGCTGGAGTGAGAACAGGGGAGGTTAATATGAGGGAGCTGGGTTTGAAGAGGCTCCCAGGCTGCTACTCCTGATAAGATAACTACTGCTTAGACCAGTGGGGATACATTACAAAGGATAAATAAAATGTAAAAATATCCTTCTTAAGCAAAACAAATGAATAGCAAGGAAATCTCCAGAATATACAATTTTCTTGGGATATGCTTTCAATTTTCCATATTTGGACCAGCAGGTGGAGGTGGATAGAAATGGCATTTGCAGTTTGTAGGTTGTGAAATGAAAGAACAGTAACTTAAAAGACAGTTCTATTTCAGCTGCGTCGGCATATGTAGGCTGCAAAAGGAACAAGTAAAGGTTTATTCCATGCTGAAAAGAAAAGAGAAGCCTGACGAAAGCTCCACAGCTGAAACGTCGTATCTCTTTTCTTTTCAGTATGGAATAAATCTTCACTTGTTCCTTTGCAACCTAAATGATATGCATTCACACTCACTCTGGTGGTTAAGCAAAATCTAGATAGGTGATATGCTGCACCGACGCCAGCCTGATAATGTGTCCAAGACTTTTGGTTTGCAAAAAAAAGGGGGGGCTGGAAATTTTTTGGAAAAGCCTTTGCTCTCTCAAACAATGGTAAAAGCCCTGTGATGGTCCCCAGTAAATCCAGAATGGGTTTAGCCAACTTGGTAGCAATGACGTTTCTTCAAGAAGCACACCAAGTATCCTATGATCCCATTTCACACCATAGTGCTGATCCTGTTTTCAGGGGATGCCTTTACAAGATAATACAAGGCCTCTGAAACCATAGCAATTATGTAGTATATCATTTACCATCCATTAATATCCAGTTTGGACAGACACAATTAAACATTAAACCTCTTAAAAAAGGTGAGTAAACAGTGCAGAGAAATCTCTGAACCAAAACCATTAGATCTGAAGAGAGGTTATGTTTCAAAGTTCTTTCAGCTTACCTAGGTCTCCAGCAGACTTGATGTCGATGTTATCGAACCCGCTGCCAATTCGGACTATTATTCTAAGTGCTTTGAATTTTTCCAAGTCTTCCCGTGTTAATGTGATGGTGTGATACATTAAAGCCCCCACTGCTTCATTCAGTACCTGGCAAAAAGAAATATAAATATATATTATCCCAACATCAAGGTGCCCTACTTGTCAAACAGAGAAGCCATCAACCCTAGATTCACTTTTCTTTCAGATTATGTTTTATTAGATTAGAGACCTAATAAGCAGCTAGTTCATAAAGGGATTTAATAAGGCCTTTTTGTTCTGGACACATACAGAGCAACTAAGCAATCCAAGCGCTCTGGCCTTGAAATGTGGCCAAAGGCCATCTTGGAGACTCCTGGCAAGTGTATCCACTGGGGATGGGTAGTGTGCAAGCAGGGGCTAAACTCTGCAGAGACCCATTTCTGTGAAGAAAACACAGCCCCCACTTCCCAGGGATATACTGTAGGTACAGAATGGTGTGCTGGGCAGCTGACCGTTCGTATGATAACCATGGCAAGACCAGCGCTCTGGCACTGGCTCTGAAGGTAGCTGTTGTCAATGGCCGCGAAGGGCTGTTGTGCTATTTCCCAGCATTCCTGGTCAGTCTTCTGTGCTCAGAATCACTAGTACACACGTTGCAAGCTGTTGGGCTTGTGGCAGGAACCAGTATGAGAAAGCAGGATGTGACAGGATTTCATGAGCCTGCCCCAATTAAATGTAGTCCCATATGAACTTATCTCATCATTCTTCTGCAGGGGACCTGTCAAAGTGACAAATCACTTGATAATCAAGTTACATAATGTGCTTTTCCCATTCAAATTAAATATGAGACTGTGTCATTTTTCTCAATGTCTCTGTATAGAATATCTTCACAGTACTGTAGTAGCGTGTTAATTCGGATACTGAAATACACCCTTTTGTCAGTGCTAGATACAGATCTGTGGAACAACCCCACAAATGCATTAGCTCTGTTAACAGGTACTTCAATCAAATTTGCTGAAAATATGTAATGTACTGTAGCAAATCCAGTTGTAATTAGTTTTCACTGCATCTATAGTAGAATCTGTTAAAAATGTAGCACACGTTTTCTGCTGTCCTGTGTTTTTGAGATCATATACCCTCCTAGGCACAGAATCTCAAATGGCACAATGGTTGAATACTGGGCAGTAAGATGTCAAAACTGCAGTATGATTAGGAAAAATGGCAGGTTTAGCACAGCCTTGAATTAAGTCTCAAAGACAGATTTGTTTTGCATCTCTCTAAATTGGTTATATTTACATTGACAGTCAATTTTAATGCTTCTAAGTATATATAGTTAGCCAGAAACAGGCTGTATTTAGTTTCTGATGTGTGTCTGGTAAAAGGACAGAATAATGTATATTGTATACAATAAAACGCAACTGCAGGCAGTCTTCATTTCTTCACTAAAGCAAATACATGAAAATAAGAACTAAAATCTAAAAACAGAAACTGATCTCTAGGCATCTCTAGGCACCTCACGATTTGATTCGATTTCAATTCAGGATTATAAATCGATTCTCAATGCATCTTGTTTTTGTTTCTATACATGATGATTTTTTTTCTTACTGTGTGATTGGAGTACACGAGACACGAGCTGCCATTCTTCAGTGATGTAGTGCGCGGTAACAGTGATATAGGAATCTGTTGCAATGGACATCCACGCATCACAGGTTATTGCCACCCTATTTGCTTTCTTCAATGATTCCAAAACTTGAGTTTTGGTGTCGTTGTAGGGTGTTGGTATTGCCATTTCACTAAAGTGACGCAGAGACGGTATGTTGTACCTCGGCTCCAGTGTTTGCAACATTAAGCGAAAGCCCGGGTTTTCAACAACGGCGTAGATGGCGCAAATCTTTTGCTAGAAAATTTGCTATAGACCTGGTGATTCGCTTCGCCCTTTCCAAACTATGTGGAAGCTTTGACATTTGCTCGAGGGTTCTCTGTTCGGCAGCAACAAGACCAGGCCATTTTTCCTCCAACTCCGTGAAATGTGATTTTGCATGTTTGTTGTATTCCTGAAATATGACACAGCTTGCACACTGCATGGCTCTTATCCAGTTCATTTTCACCTTTTACTTCATAACATCCAAAATGTGCCCATACGGTGGCTTTCCAAGCAGAGGGTGCAGGCCGGAGTTTATCCATCTTCACAAAGCGGGTAGCTTAGCTTAGTTCAAATGTAGGCATGGTGCACCTGTTAACCCATACGTCACAACGCAATTAGTTTCGTTCTAAGCCCAAAAAACGAAACCATTATTTTCTCTATTTGTTCTTTACTTTACGTTGGATTGTTTTTATCTGAAATGCTTAGAACTGTGCATATTAAAAACAAAAATTACAAGATCGATTATGGAGTTTTGTGAATCGATGCAGAATCGTACAAGAGAGAATCACTATGCATCTAAGAATTGATTTTTTTCCCACCCCTATGTTCATCCTGGTACAGTGCTTGCAGAATAGAATCAGAAGAGCAGTGTTCTTAGATATTATCTTCAAAATATACAGTAGATTTATGTACTGTATTTGTACTGCACGTTAAAATACTTGTGTAAATTATGTCATGTATCATCTTGCATTGTTGCATAAATTTCCAATATTCTTCAAGATTACCTGCTACCCAACTAGGTCTTCCTAAAGTCAGATATTTAACGTCAAAAGTACACCAACCTAACCCCTACTATAACCATAAGCCTCTGGTATGAGGTAGTACAACAGGTAGATAGGCTAACACTGTGCACTGTGAAACCATCCTCTTCTGTTCCTGTTTGAACCTGGAAACCAAAGAGTAAGTTGTTGGGCTTCTTTTTTTTTTTGTTAGGACAGACACGGCTCTAACTGATAGGGCACACTTGCGGGTGCCAGCTTGACAGAAGCAGTCATTAGCATTTAGTGTGCCTATGACAGCCTGGCCCTCGCCATTCAATTAAGGGCAGATGGCCAGATTTCTAAGAACTGCCCTGTTCTACTTATCGTTGGCACCTCTTTACAGATCGGATGGGTGGATTGGCACCTTTTCATGTCTTTAAATGGAAACGTATACCTCACTGATCACTTGACTGACATTCTACAAGCCTTCCAACATGTCAATGTGCATGTTTATTGGTCTAGAATACTTGTGCTTCCCTGACCAGCTGCCACCACTCAAAATAGCACCAATTGAATACCTTTCAGCCAAAATTTGAGATGTCAGTAGCAGATTTATTGGGCTTCATACATTTAATGAATAAGGCAGCACCACAGTGCTGCTAATGAGTGTCATACACTACTACTAATTCCTAAGATTCATCACTATTGTGTTTTACCCCCTGAAAAGACACTATTTATCAACTGCTAATGTTTTTAATTTTTTGACAGGACTGACAATAATGATCACCAATTACAATCATGCATAATTTACAGTATTAACATAGGTTCTCCAACCTCAAAAACACTTAACTACAGGGCTCCATAAGCGTTCTGTAACCTCTCACAAACCCTTTTCAATATTCCACTTGGTAACAAGAGATTTGCAACCTTAGTGTACCAGTTACATTCACAAGCTATTCAGAACTTGGGCAAACATTAGTTCTGAAAGAACACTAATGGGCACTTTCTAGAGTTCAACACTTTCCCCTGTCAACTTCTTTTAAGGGCACTCAAGAGCCGAGTGAAATGAACAAAGTGTCACAGTGAGAAGAGGACAAGTTCTGATGTGTATGAACCATATTGGGAAAAGGTATTAAGAGGCATGTCTGGAGGAAAGTCACACTAGTAACATAATATTACCATCATTATAAATAATAATACTCTGCGAGTAACAAAAGTCCATTTCTTTTATTCAAGTGTACAAATGCATGTAATTGTTTAAATAACCATGGTCCTTTTGCCCTCACCCTTATAAAGTATTAATAGTTCCTGATTTAATTTTTCAATGCCCGCAGAGGTTAGAGCTAATGAGAGGAAAAGACACCTGATTCACACTGAATAGCAGTGGTATAATTGGTACGGCCTGAGAAATGAAATATTCTAGTATGAAATACAAAAATATTCCAGTAGGTCTGATCTTTCTAAAATGGTACTTCTAGAAACTCAAAAGCAAATATACAAAACATAATGTACATGTAACAACAAATGGTATTCAAAGATTTTCCTGATTATTCTTTTACTCTTATCTTTCTTAACTTGGACGACAGAAAATCTTTGCTGTGTGGAAAAAAATGGACATTATTTCTTGTATATATTAGAACAAAAATGTAATTAGATCTTCATGAAAGTCTTAAAAAAGATAATATCACATCTATCCTGATATCCTGATTAAATGACAACAAAACAAGAAGACAAAAACTAGATTTCGATTATTTAATTAACAAACTAATGTGATTAAAAAGCAGTGCCAAACCAAGAAACTCCCACAACCATGCTACTCCACAACCATGTTTGATGGTTGGGATGAGGGTCTTCCTCTGGAAGGCAGTGTTTCTCATTTGGATAGACGCTTGATTCATCTGTCAAGAGGATATTCTTCCAGTAGTCTTTTCATCATCCTGGTGCTTTATGATGATTTGAGATGGGCAGCAATGTTCTTTTTTTAGAGAGAAATGGTTTCTTCCTGGCTATCCTCCAATGAAAACCACTCTTTCAGTCTTTTTCTAGTAGTTAAGCCATGAACACTGGCATTAACCACAGCGTGAGAGGCCTGCAGATCCTAAGATATTATCCTGGGGTTCTTTGTGATTTTCTGGATGTTTCTCCAAGTTGCTCTTGGGAAGTTTTTAGCAGGATAACTAGTCCTGGGTACAGTCACCATGGTGACAGACATTTTCTGCCAGACAGTGGATAGATGGAGACTTGGATGTTTACAAATGGTTTTGTAACCTTCTCCACACCAATGAGTATCAACCACTCATTTTCTGAGGTCCTTTGAAATCTCTGTTGGTCATGGCATGATAAGTTTTAACTAACCTGTATGGTGAAAGAAAAACTCACAAAGTTTCTGACTCTTATATACAGCAGGGCCAGGATGCCCAAGCTCAGTTCTTGTTTACTTGTTAGCCAATTCACCATTGGATTTTAAGTACCCCTTTAATTGTGCTAAGTAAACTGTGGGTTCTGTTTTTATTTCTCATACACTGATTGTTAATTACTCATTTTCTTAAACTAATTACACCATTTGGGCTCCTATAATTTTGAATTAGGAGATATATGTAAACTCTTGAAATGACCAATTAACAGGTATCATGGTAAGAAATTAATAAACTTTTTCTTGGAACTGTAGAAAAAGCTGATCCTTGAATGCCACAACTGAAGTTTTCAAAGAGAGCTCATCATTTTACTTTGATCAAATAAGGTGTCATACAACAAGGCTACACAGCAAGGAAAATGTTCCCTAAGCACCTGCACACTCCAACATCCATGCTAAAACCAGTCAGGCCTAGAAACTACAAAAAACGCCTTGTTCTTCTCAGACATTGGCATATTGTGAAAAAGTGTCAGTTCCATAACAGATTGCATTATAGTGTTTCCAGGGAATGTCATTACTTAGTAATAAAAGCAAATCAGTGTTAATCCATGGAAAGTGTAGGCTATGACAGATTTGGGCCAAAATAATTGTCTATAAAATAATGGTCTCTTGTTCCGTAAGACTCACATTTACCAATTTCTGCTTTTATTTTGATTACCTTCCTTTGAACAGTTTTTCAACCAGCACTGTCTGTTAATTAAATTTAAAAGACAACTATTAATTATGCAACAAGCTCAATCTTTTTTCACTTCAGAGCTTCAATGAGCCTTCGACTAAGCTAAAAAAAGTTCTCCATCTGCTTTCCTGATCAAAGTATGCACTTTTCCATGGTTTAGCTTGGACTTTTTCCAGGGTAATACAATAAGAAACCGTAAAAATATCAATTCAGCAATTTGGACAGCATTAATGACATTTTTTCTCAACACTTTTAAAGACTTGTAGAATGGACGATGCTGTAATTTAGGTGAGTGATCCAAGAGGCTGTTGAAACTGTGTGAAGATAAACTGGGAGAGAGGGAAACATACAGCGCACTGAACTTTTAATAATAAATAATCTTTAAAAAATGATCCCTTTCAAGAAAAACAGATGGTTTTATAAAGTAAAAAAAAAGATTTTTTTATTTATAATGCCTCATATGGAATAGCTAATTGTGCATTTCCATTTGCAGCAACAAACTTTGCAATCATGTACAGGAGATAGTGAGGAAGCGTTACCAGATTCCTCTGACCCTTCCAGCCACTCATGTTGTAATGTGCCAAAGGCCACACGGCCTCATGATTTAATTAACAAAATAATGTGACAGCAAAGCAAAGCTCCAAACCACAAAAATCCTAGAACCATGATACTCCACGACCATCTTTAACGGTTGGGATGAGTAAGGGGGTTCAGTGCAATTGGGAAGGGGGGTGAATCCCTCACGCTCAGCTGGGCTTGCTTGTAAACACCAGGAGGCCGCAGGGGTTGCTGTTTTGCTGAGACCAGAGAGGCCCTGACTGACTAATCCCAAGCAGCCCTTGATGGTGCCCAGCCAGTTCCTGGGGAACCATGGACACACTTACAGTAGCTGGTGACATGACCCATCCTTGAACCTGTGATCGCAGAGCTCAACCTGGGCTTAAAAAATAGACTTTTAATACTTTTAATAGCTCTAATTTGGAAAAAAAACCAATAATTTCATACAGTATATTAGTACTTGTTAAAGGGAGTTTTGTACTTGTGTATTTTTTCTCATTGGAATAGGTTATTTATTTTTTATTCTCTTAAGCATTAATGGATATTTCATTGCACGTTATGACGGGTAACTTAAAACCACATTTGTCACCAAAAAAAAGGCTGGGCCTTCCCTGTAGTAACCTTTACTCACCATGTCAGCCGACTGGCTTTGAACACGGAAGAATATTTCAATAAATCTCAGAAACAAGGTAGAAAACATGAAGTAACAAATCAAAACAACACATTTTTATGTAGCACCATGAATAACAGAGCTGTCTCCTTTCAATTTAAATGTGAAATCATGTCACTGAAAGAATACGCCAGATTTCTATAAATAATGCAAAAGCAACACACTGCAAGTACGGTGTATCACAGAATTGTGTTATAATTTTATTTGCATTTCAGCATATGTTTCTGTTTGGAAGTGACATTACACGCTTCATTTCACAAAAAAGTAATTTTCTTTCTGAGATGCAAAACAACTTATGTTTAATTCATTTGGAGAGAAAAGCCCTGTGTACCCCTGTCTTCAGTATATCTTGTACCGTATTTCCTGAAGAGGCCAGCACCTGAGTTTTGAAAGGGTGCACAAAGGCAAGTTAAGAGCCAACAGCTAAATGTTAAAAGAGGAGCTTCATATAAACATAAGATAGGCTCCAAACAAGAGGAGGACATTGGGTCCATCTAGCCCATTTGGTAGTTAGTAGCTAATTGACCTGAAGATCTCATCCTTTCTTGGTAGAAACACAAGACAACATTTTTGGGTAAAGAAACGTCTTTTGTTCTCAGATTTAAACACACTTTCATTTAGTTCCCTATTCATGCTTCACTCTGCTCCGGTTAGTGCTTCACTGTTGATTCTGAAGACGTCCACTAGGATGTCTTTACCGATTTTAAGTACTTGGATCAGGATACACACTACCTGATCCACTTCTGCTACTTTGTTTATTTGGCTGACACGTTTATCATTACACAGACGTGTATGACATTGAAGCAAACTGAGTGAAATACCTTGCTCAAATCAGCACCATCAGTGCTCCAACAACGTCTGAACTTTCCAATACCAACGTTCAGAGCCCTAACCACAACTCGACACCGATTTATTATAAAATGCAGGCAGCCATCTCTTAATAAGAACCCTCCCAAGGGTTTGGCTCCAAGTTCTTAGCTTCTTTTTTGAAAAGAGTTTTCAACCAACCATGAATTTCCCTTTCATTGTATTTTCTGATTCTGTATCACAGGACTATAGCAGTAACTTAAGATTCGCGCTGGGAAGCTGGGTTAGTATCATCCAGAGCATATCCTTATCTTAAAAGAATATAATTACACATCTTTATTTGCCATGCAGGATGCAAGATTCTTCAATAATCTTAAAGAGACATGGTAGAGACTTAATCTGGCCTATAATTTAAACCTTTACCACTTCCGGGTACTGTAGAATTCATTACCGCAATGTTTCACAAATTACAGAGCCAAGACAGATGACTCCATAAAGGTCACAGAAGTCACAGAAAGGTTTATTTCAGTCATCAGTAATCCCAGAAATCTCTCTTTCAGAGTTTTAAAAGAGTTCGCTCACTGCTTCCAGGCAACCAGATTTTAAAGTGCCTGAGCAGGAATATTTAAAGCATCACAACTCTCTACCAGGATACACAATTATTAAAAAAATAATTTCCGGAATGAATATATCAATAATTTAAAAGGGTCACTGAAAGTGTTTTGCATAATTGAAGTTTCTGAAATGTTATTTTTTACTTCCATAAGCCATAAACAGAACATGAGACAATTTCCTATATATCTCTCTAAGCAAAAAATATATTTTTCTGGAACCTTGATATTAGTAACTGTTTTTACTCACATTTTTTAATGGCCAGTTTTGACCATATGCCAACAGTTTTTACCTCCAATTCGGCTACACTAAAAGTATTTTCTTCTATCGATGCTTTGGATACTTTACTCATTTTTTCAAAAGCCCCTGTCTTACAGTAAAACATTTTTTAATTGAATTTGGTTTCCTTTGCCTCTTTTAGAATAATTTGATCTCTACGAACTGTACCACAGCACACTTTGCGATCAGTCCCATCATCACACTTGGATGTGCACTTGTACATTGACTTCTATCAGTTTCTCTGAAAGTCATAGAGACTTTTCCATCTCTTTTTGATTTAACTAATAAGACATGTCACATTACATACAGTATTCTCCTGGTTGTTTTAAGAATGAGGTAAAACAAAAGCAATGTATTTAATCAAGGTGACATGGACACGCCATGTCTTTTTACAAATACAATTTTATTTTGTAATACTGCAGGTCAAGTTTTATATTAATCATCCACTCGTTTTTTTAAAGCCTTAGTGCAGCTCTATAGTAACGAACGTCTTTATCTTGTGCAGTACGTGAGAGTAATGGATCTCCATAAGCATCAGCAACACATAATTACTGCCTCCTCAGTAATTCAGACTAAAAACGTTAAACAAAAATGTGGTTGAAACTGTTGCTTGTACATGCAAACACACTGCAGGCCCATAGTGGGAGGAATCTGGCTCTCCTGGGCAAGACTTACTAGTCCCCTACCTTTTCATGTATCTCCTGTGTGGACTGTGCATCGCAGAAGGCCACGGTGGCCACGTCTTTGAGGATTGGCATCTCCACTGTGCAGTCCCGGCCATCCAGCAAGGCCACCAGCGGACGCGGGTGCATGGGCCCGTTCATGATGGGAGGTCGAATGCCTGGAGATGGGAGGAGAAACGCAAGTAAGTCACGAAGACAAAGGCGGGGGTTCTCCGTCGAGATCTGGCACTGGAGCAAACCAGCCCATCAGTCATGCATTATACAACAACGGCATTCTGATCCATCAGCATCAGCACTGACTCCATACAGAGCGCTTTTCAGGCACTAAGTCACAACACAAGGCAGTGAGCCATTTACCAGAGTGCAAAGAAGAAAAACAGCACATTCAAGTTGACAAGAGAGAGCAATACAGTCAAGTAATCAGTAAGCTTCAGAAACAAATTATTAGAATCTAAGCAATGGCAGATAAAGACTTAGTAGGTTATTGTGCAAAGACCGTATAGTTCAAGGAGGCTTGCAAATCTACAATCTAAGTGAGGCTATAAAACAAAAACTCAGAAAAGCTCCTTAAGCCACTAATGAAGATAGATTTTATCAAGTTTTAAAAAAACAAAAACTACTACAATAGCACTACGGACTGAGCTTTAATATCAACACACCACATGCTTATATTCCCAAATTCATTACACTTAATTGTGATGATAAAGACGTCCAATTTTCACAACCACCAGCGGGAGATTTGTTAATTATTTCGCACATATAGTAGGCTTCCGTATGAGCTGTTTTATAATGCTTATATGTTTTAATTTATACTATGTCACTACAACAATCAAATGAGACAGACTTTGTCCTGTGTTTACTTTAAGCTACAATATATTCAGAGAAATATAGAGAAACACATTACACTAATAATTTCACCACTTTATTATTATTTATTTGGCTGATGCTTTTATCCAAAGCATGGATACACACCCAAAGAGTACTTACATTTAATTGAAACAATCTGAGTAAGGTTCCTTGCTCGAGGACATAGCAGTAGTGCCCCACCAAGTTCAAACCCACAACTTTCCAGTTAAAAGTCTAGTTTAATCTAGAATTTAGAATTTAGTCTAGCCTAATCTAGACTAGACTATTTTTTTTATTTCTGTGGTGTGCTGTCCACTCAGAAGCAGACAAGCAAAACTATTGTATGATGTTATTCAAAATGAGTGGGCCAGACAATGCATTATTTCACATAAAAATATGTGTGCTTTATACTGGAAACACAATACGCACCAAATGTTGTTTGTACTAAAACAAAATGGTCCAAATCATTTAAACACATACACATTCTCTCAACCTCTTAAAAACCCCGCAACACATGACAAATTAACCCGTAATCTTTCTTTTACACTTTAAAACCAATATTCAAATGTTGAAAGATGGAAAATTGCTGTTAGCCAAAGAATTTGTCAGATTTTGTCATTTGTCTTGCTTTTCAAACCGTCGGTGATGGGGTTGGTGAAAATAATAACTGAGTTCCAGTATCTGGAGGATTTGTTCACCTGCTCGCAGTTAGTGCTCAGAGCAGAATGCTACCAGCAGATCCTTTTGTTTACAGACAGCCTATAAGAGGGTTATTAAACAGTGAAAAGTTGAAATCCAGAGAGACCCGACAGCAAACAGACATTCATTAAGCCCGTCTGTGCACACGGATAGCAATAGGTAGCAATATATTCCTCAGTCCACAAAAAAAAACTGATGCCTGCTGTTCAAGAAAAAGAAAATTAAATTAAGAAATCACATCTAGATTTGCAGACTGCAACTTGTCAAAGGAAGCAAATGCAATGGCATCTTATTTACACTATTATACATTTACATTTAAAAAAACCCTGGCCCTCTAACTGGCATAAAGATACCATATTGTTTTCCCCTATTAATTCTGTTCACAAGTCAGTGTCACCCCCACACCCTGCAATGCCTACCAGATAAAAACAAATTTTAGGATTAAAATGGATAGTTTCTGACAGCAAAGTACTAAGATCTCTAATGAATATCCTGACAGATACTGACTGATATCACCCGGGCCTTTTAAAAACATCACAGGTCCAAAGGTTAATGCTCAAAACCAATTATATAAAGGGCCCATTTATCCTGAAGAGGGTGTCAATTATGCCAGTTACTGTACATTATAATGCAAAACCATCTGTTTCTGCTTCCAAATGAAATTTCTACATTTATGTCAGTATTATCAGCACAGTTGTCTTCTAAATAGGCCCAATCATATAACATGTATCACTTTTTCATAACACTAAAAAGATCAAATTCATTTACTCTTTCTTTCAAGAAGGAACCCTGAAATGTTGATTAATTCATCCTAGTGAAGTATTCCACCAAACATTTAGCAAAGAGCTAAATTTTTAGAACCACAAATCTGCCTTTGTTTACAAAGGCTATGCACCTAATTACAAAGTCTCAACAATAAGGGACAGCCTAAAAACAAACACAAGAAAAAAAAAACAGTTATACTGAGTATGTGTTTACTGTGTTGACTTTTACAACAGAACCTGTGGTTTTTGCTCATAAGCACTGGTCTCTTCTTGTAAGGCTATGTATTGCAATGGAGTGCCCAATAGCTCTAAAATCAATCTCAGTGTATAGGTATGAAATACTACTGAGGGATTAACTGGGGACTTCTGGGCTTCACCTTTCTTTGGTCACTATTTTCTCGCTAGGAGATGTTCTGTGAAACATCTTCAGAGGGCAAAGCATATGGATAAAAAACAGGAGTCCCCTTGGCTTTTACACCTGCCAATGGCCCCTCTTAGTAGGACTTATTTGACCCAAAACCTGGTTAAGCACAGTAGTGCCTTGTGGCTCCAAGGTTCGGAGGGTTGAGCTGCTACATGTGGCTGTCACAAAGGCCACTTGTGGTGTCTGAGTGTACATTCCAATGCAATACAACCTCTGAATGTCTAATAGCATGATACCAACAAAGAGCAGTAATACAGCTCTTTGCAGAAAAGACAGCAAAGAGCATAAAACAATGAAAGTGCACTCAGAGCTATATAAAACAGAACAATGCATGTTTTAGCATCTTTGTGAATTCTCTTAGTTTGGATTTGGAAAGTGTTGCAAAATTCCTGTTGGCATAAAATTCTGAGCACTTCACACACACACATTAGCCTGTGCTACATGGATCCACAGATGGCCCCAATCCAGTTCACAGCACTGCAGACTCGTGCCTGCGTCTTTGGTGTGGTGTGTGATTGTGAGCAGCAGGCACTGCTGGCTTGTGTTCAACGGGTCAATGTTGAACACAGTAGTACGGACGTTTGCAATAAAAACTGAACACTGCAAGGTACTTAGAAGATAAGAATGACTGAAGCTAAGCAGGTATGAGCCTGGTCAGAACCTGGATGGGAGACCTCCTGGGAAAAACTAAGGTTGCTGCTGGAAGAGGTGTTAGTGGGGCCAGCAGGGGGCGTTCACCCTGCAGTCCATGTGGATCCTAATGCCCCAGTATAGTGACGGGTACACTATACTGTTAACAGGCGCCGTCCTTCGAATGAGACGTAAAACCGAGGTCCTGACTCTCTGTGGTCATTAAAAATCCCAGGGTGTTTCTCGAAAAGAGTAGGGGTATAACCCCGGCGTCCTGGCCAAATTTCCCATTGGCCCTTACCAATCATGGCCTCCTAATAATCCCCATTTATGAATTGGCTACATTACTCTGCTCTCCTCCCCACTGATAGCTGATGTGTGGTGAGCGTTCTGGCGCACTATGGCTGCCGTCGCATCATCCAGGTGGGGCTGCACATTGGTGGTGGTGAAGGGGAGTCCCCATTACCTGTAAAGCGCTTTGAGTGGAGTGTCCAGAAAAGCGCTATATAAGTGTAAGCAATTATTATAAGAATGGTGAGAAAGTTCACAGTCAATATGTTTAGTGATGTGTACAAAGTAAAGATCAGAAGACAGGTGTGTTTCAGTGCCTTTTATTCCTTATGTTAATGACCTTGCCAGAGCCTAGCCACTGTACACTCTTCACCTCCAATGCACTGATAAAATCGATAAAATCATTAGCTATCTAATTTTGTAATTAATTACCAAACCACCTCAAAAAGCATTGCCCTGCTTTTATTGAAACAGACTAGAAGCACCAAAGTCAAACACCTATCACCAGCTTGGCCCACTATCAGAGCTCCTCTGTTTGATCACTACACAGGAGAAGGAGAAAGGTGGCTCCTATGTTTTTTTTTGCTAAAACAACACAATGTGGGTTTCAAGTAAAACATTTTTATAAAGTTAAAACTGAAGAGTACTTTCTCCACTTTCACATAGCATCTTAAGATGCCTATCTTAAAGTGTTTAAAATCATCTCTCAAAGTTCTTAAACATTTGTTTTTCGACCCCCAAGACATTTCTGCTTGAATCAGCTGTACGTACAGGTTAAGAGTGTTCTAACTTTAGAATGTTAGGTTGGGGAAGTTGTCCTGTATAAAAATGAAAAAGGTGAAATGATAAAGTTTTGAAGGCACATTTTGATAGTGTTTCAGTAGCAGTACAACAAGTATTTAAAAAGAGGAATTCCTCAGCAGAGTCACTGTTAAGACTCAACAACTCCATCATTTTCAGCTCAATAGTTTGTCAAAGCCCAAAGAACCTTTAAATGAAGTTGTAACTTGGGGAGATGTGGAGAGACTGGAGATTCTTACTGACCTTGAATTATCATTCCGAGTTTATAGGCTACAGAGATTTAGAAAGAATTACAAGAAATCAAGCATTCCATATTTGAGGTGAATAAGTAACCTGATAATCACAATATTAAAAAAAAAAACCTAAATAAACAGGAGCACAAATATTAAGTAGCAAGTCCCCAGATAACGTTATGACACTTGTAATATAAGGACAATTTAACTGTTCCAGATCTGGCATTTCTGCTGACATTTTGCTTTTATTGTAGATGATCTTGATTTTAATGAAGCTTTCAGGAATGGAAAATGCTGTAGTGGATCCTCACTGGAACAGTCTTTCTGTAAATAAAAGAGTTAGCTTTGGAAGTTTCATAACTGTAAAGCTTAATGTCCTAAAGCTTACAGTAAGAACAGTGGCTTCCTAATGCCAGAGAGAATCTATGAGGAGACAAGCCTGGTGTAAACAGAAGATTATCCCCCTAAGAGGGAGGAATGTATTTATCATCAGCCAGGCAACACATGAATATACATGCAAAAGATAAAAAATACAAATTTACAATATAATTCTAATATACAGTTACAGAATATGCTTTAAGGATGAGCGTAAAGGAATGTGCTCCACTTAATATTGTCTTTGTCTTCTATCGTGTTTTTGAGGTCATTAAAATGTTACTGATGATTTCTGAAAAGGAGTATTATCCAACCCACTCTACAGACGTGCTACTCTCCAGTTGGAACACCTTGGTAATGGAATACTAAAGGAGGTGTTAATCTCAAGGGCTCTGATCCCCGTTAAAGGAAATTTGGATTTGAATTCAAATGAGAATATTCTTTGCATAGTGATGTGCCCCAGTATCACAGAAATACAGTGCTGTATAAATCAAGAAGACACCCCTCCCCCACTCATGTGTCACTCAAGCAGCCCACAGACTGTATTCTGCCATAAGCTCCACTTATTAATATGGGATATTCAGTCTGGTAATGTAGAGACCAGAGACTACCAGCACTTCATCAAGAGAAGGTCTTAAATTCCAGCTGTTAAATACAGAAGTCTATATCCTGTTGTTTAACTTAAACTTTAACTTAAAGCAGCTTCTCTATGCATGAATGGGGAAAATTTTCATAATGACTGCGTAGATAGTATGGCTTACTTGTAGTACACCAGAGATACCTGTTATCCTTGCTGTCACTGGATACAAAAACTGCATGTCACGTCAGTAGTTTAAATCTATTAAACTTTACTGCAGTTACAACGCAGGCACAGTGCTCTATCATGCATCAGTTTTAGATCAAGAAATAACCTGTGACTGATGTGCTGCTACCAGCTCTGTCCATTTCAGTACTGTTTTAACTCAACACAATGTAGGTATCTTTCCAGAAGTACCAATTGTGGAACCAAAACTGAACTATATGTTTTATGAACTGAAAGCTACATCACACCCATAAATACAAATAACAGTTTGCTTGCTTAAATCTGCTCCTACATTATCTTTCAGTGAAGTCCCACCTACTAGCAGAAACGTGCTCAATATCCAGACAGACATGGATTGTTTAAGGCATCAATGTGCAAAAGAAACGTGGAAAAATGAACAGAAAATGCTGCTGTCAAATTCAACCCCAGAAGCATCCTGACAAAGAGTTCAATTGAATTTGATGCCTGCAAACAAATCTAATTGTTCTTTAAGAACTGAGGGCTAGAAGTTTAAATCAAAGTACCAAGATGATGTGTAGAGTCACAGAATTCCCCGATAATAAAGATATTGCTGAAAATAAAACAGTTATAGGATTAAAAAAAATCTACAAATAACTAGGAGCTGAAAGGGCTGACTGGCTTCCAATTTTATTAGGTTATTTTGTAAAAAATTGTCTCAAAGCGTTTGCTTCTAACAATCTCAGAATCCCATTTCTCCTTTAAGTAAAGACCATGAAGGAACTTATCACATAGATAATGGTAGTGTTACAGTACATTAATCTTCTTTGGATAAAGTCATAGCACGAACGCACATACATACTCTTTATGAAACCAAATGACTACATGAGCTCATTTGTCTTCTCCCTGAGCCAGCAGGGCTTAAACACAGATCAAAGAGAGGTGATACAGATGCATAAAGTGTGCTGGTCTTGTGCAGAATGCATGTTTAGACCATTTCCATTAATTCCAAGTGAACAACCTAGCAGCTCTCCAGCAGTGTAAAATAAACCAGATCTATTTGAAACTCTCCCACTCCCCCTGCAAACACTATTCCCGTTGAAATGAGCTGCTGCCTAGGAGCCAAAACCCATCTTAATGGTTTATTGACAACCTGAGAATTGATCTGAGCCATCTAATTCTCTTAGCACTGCACTGTACCTGTCTGAAAGAATCACGTCTTTCTCTGTGCTCATGTACTGTAGCTGCAGAGAAATGTTATTTCTGGCAGAGGGTATTATTTTTTGCCGCTGCTACAGTGCAAGAGGCCAAGAGGGAGAAGAAAGCAATTTCTTTAGCAATATCTCTCAGAGAACCTACTGCACAAGCAAGCTAAAATTGTCCCCATCTTTCTCAATGTTGGATTATTCATAACCCAAAACTATATTCCTACTGCAGACTCCATTCAAGTTCCTAAATATACCTGGGTGTTGAGAATGAGGTGTCAGGCAAACATCTATGTAAAGATGAAAAAAGCATACAAATAAGATATTTTGCATACTTTCAGTGACAAGGGGCAGTCATCTTCTGAGCTTGCACTGAGACTCTGTGAAAGCTCCTTTTTGATCTACAGTAGCCCAGTTTTGAATTATGTACCTTGGTATAGTATGGTGTACAATGCACACCATAAAAAATGTAATCATAGGTTGTAGCTGATACTGATAGTTATTCTCCCTCTTTTTTCTGTTTGCACTGTAGTGAATTATTTCTGCTGTACTATATTAAATTATTTCATTAGGTGCAGTAAACACCGATATAATTTCAAGTAGTAAGAAAAATATGCTATTTATTACCATTTCTTGGTTATCTGTATGGCGAGTATAAAATGTTTTGGAATTTTGGAAATAGTTCTATGCTATTTGGTAAAATAAAATGGGTAATGTGGCCTCATTAACAAAGGCTATATAGTTTAAGAAGGTTAAACCAATTACCTTGTATTCAGCGACATAATGATATTTAATGAAAGATAAATCAAGCAGTTCTTCCCTTTTGTTCCCTATATCATTAGGCTTGTGTGGTGATTTAGGGTGATTTAGTAATAAAGCTACAAATCCTTCTTGTACTTGTTTCCACAGGTACACCACACGGAGCAAGTGCTCACAAATGAAACATTACATCACAAAGAAAAGGAAAAACAGAAGAAAAATATAAGGCAAAGGTAATCATGGTAAAATAGGTGTAAAAAAAGTTAAAACACAAAATTAACGCAACACACACATCTCGCCAAGGCAAAAGTTACGAGGAAGTTTTAAACTGTAATGGCCAGATTCTGATCCTCAGCTGACGCTGAACCACGAGGCTGACTGCAATGGCTCGTCACTTGGAAGAGCACCTTTTCTACAATGCTGTAGAAATAAAGAATGGGCTGCAAGCTGGGACTGGATTTGTGGGTCTGGATTAGCAGACTGTCAGAGATGAAATTCAGAATTACTAGGATGAGCAGAATGTCATACCCCCCCCTCAAAAAGGCTTGGTTCATTCATTGGTTTTAAAACAGTGTCGAAAAAATGATATAAAAAAGTTCCTCCCATTCTCTTTTTAAATGGATTTCCTATTTCTTGGTTTGTGTCTCACACAAACCTGTGTGATTCTGAAGTCCACTGGTTTAATAATAATAATAATAATAATAATAATAATAATAATAATTGCTTACACTTATACACTTTCTGGACACTTCACTCAAAGCGCTTTACAGGTAATGGGGACTCCCCTTCACCACCACCAATGTGCAGCCCCACCTGGATGATGCGACGGCAGCCATAGTGCGCCAGAACGCTCACCACACATCAGCTATCAGTGGGGAGGAGAACAGAGTTATGAAGCCAATTCATAGAGGGGGATTATTAGGAGGCCATGATTGATAAGGGCCAATGGGAAATTTGGCCAGGACGCCGGGGTTACACCCCTACTCTTTTCGAGAAACGCCCTGGGATTTTTAATGACCACAGAGAGTCAGGACCTCGGTTT
Organism: Lepisosteus platostomus; assembly: GCF_059453375.1. Classification (NCBI taxonomy): domain Eukaryota; kingdom Metazoa; phylum Chordata; class Actinopteri; order Semionotiformes; family Lepisosteidae; genus Lepisosteus; species Lepisosteus platostomus. The sequence continues at coordinate 49,791,870 of NC_142611.1, forward strand.
AACGTCTCATCCGAAGGATGGCCCCTTTTTACAGTATAGTGTTCCTGTCACTACATTGGTGCATTAGGACCCACATGGGCCACAGGGTGAGCACCCCCTGCTGGCCCCACTAACACCTCTTCCAGCAGCAACCTTAGTTTTTTCCCAGGAGGTCTCTCATCCAGGTACTGACCAGGCTCACACCTGCTTAGCTTCAGTGGGTTGCCAGTTGTGAGTCGCAGGGTGATATGGCTGCATTGACTCTGTCAGTGGCTTTGAGAATTCTGTATAAGCACATTAGGTTTTAGGTGTAGGTTTCTGTCAGTGTTTGCCAACTCTGTCTACCTACAAGCAGGTATCAAGGATTTATGTGGCTTGAATGTACAGTACCATAAAAGCCACACTTCACATAACGTTTGAACTGTGTCTGAAACCTTGTTTTAAAAATAGAATTCTATTTGATACAAGGCTGTTTCAGTGCATTCAAGCTGTAAGATTAATATTGAGAAGATGACATAAGAGTGGCTTACTAAAAAAGCCCATTGTGAATACAGAACAGAATATGTAGTCAAATACAAGCTCTACAGTGTTAAAGAATCCTTCAGTTTTGCCCACTTTGGCATCTTCTGTCACTTGCCCAACCCACTCCCACGCATCTGCAGATTTAATCTGTGCTGACCTGAACTTGACCTCAGCTGTATTCTCCAGTGTTGCCTGTCCACATACTGTAACTTCTGTACGTAAGCCATTCTCCCAGAAAACACAGGAGACTCCACCAATGAGCAGACTGGAAACAGAAACTTGTTCTGTTGTTCAGGGAATACCATTACTGTACAAGCTTATGTTCAGTGATTGTCCTTTGTTTTTCCCTGTTGTTGAACAGATTTTCCTATATTTCATTAAGGTACCAAACCAGGTCAACTTTATGAATGAAGAAGCTTCACGGACAGAAAATATTGCAGAATTATCAATTAAATGAAGCACTGCAATTTTTGTGTTTCATCCATTAATCCACGGCCACTATTCACTCCTGCACTATATCACCTAAAACTAATACAATTTTACATTTACAGCTGTTTCTTTTATAGTCTATTAAAACCTAATGTTGTTTTTATTATTTGTGTCTCGTAAAATACAGAAATGCACCCACCAAAAAAGCAGAAATATACAGTAGTAGTCAAAGTGTCTGTATTCTGAGTGAATAGTCAATGTAATTACAGTTCTAAAGAAAAACAGTTTAAAGTGAGCTTCAAGGACTCCAAACAATATTATATATATTACAAACAGTACAGAACAATTTTTTCCAAAGAAAACTAGTTCCACCAAAGTGACAAGAACATAAATGGTATTTCAAGAAAATGTAATGACTTAATCCCAGCAACCATTTATACATCAGCAGGGCTTAGTTTTATTGTCTGTGGTATTTTTGAATATGGCAGCATCATCTTAGGAGCCTGTTCTCTCCAGATCTTCCAAGCTAAGAAAAACAGAATCTGTTTTGTAACAGGACAGAAAACCTCAATGAACAATGGTTATGGACAGTAGGCTACACCTACCCACTTTTAGTACTTGGGATGGATGAGAATAATACTTTGTCTGTTAAGGATCCTACCCAGGATTTTGAGGAATGCCTTTTGTATTAATACAAATTGTGAGCACGGAACAATCTACTCAGGCTTGGTTGTAATTTTTGTCAAGAAATGACTGGATGATATCCTAGGTTCAACTGGGTCAGCCAAATAAGACAGACGGGCTGAAACGGGCTCAATCTAGTTTGAAACCTTCCTTATGTTCATTTATACGACATAATGATGGCATCAATAGACATATATAGAATTTCAGGAGATAAACTTTAGTTCAATTAGTGGAGACATTGTTTTAAAATGTTCTGGAAACCTTTGACCTTGGAAAGCTTGATGTTATTTCTGATATAAATGGAAAGGCTCATCATAATGAAACTTTCTGCTCAAAATGTATTTACAGATGTCACAGCTGTACTTCTATTATTGTATCACATTTGGGCAATTAAAGTTAACAAGATTTCTGTTAATTAAAAAGAAATAAAGTTATAGCTAAGTGACTTAAAAATGTACTTCTTACTTGTTGAATAACTAAAACAAGACGCAAAACCTATCTAGTTCAAGCAGTTAGAATACTGATAAATTTCCATTAATTATAGAGTCCACAAATGTGTTCATTAAGCAGGCACTGTGCAGAAACCTCTAGACAAAATGTCAATGGTGTGCAGGTAAGAATAATTTGTCTACATTTTCACTCTTTGAAACATTGCATTTATCTGGATCAAAGTCAGTTTCATTAGCAACACAAGTCAGTTATGTGCTGTTATGATATTCCACTGAATTCCAGATAAGTCAATTACTTTAAGACAAGACAAGCGAAGGCTCTGTAGTGGAGTCCTACAGCCCTTATTATCAGTTAAAATATAATTACTACAGCAGTGTTATGATGTTTTTTATATGACAGAGATAAAGACCAGTGATTATTTCAAGGATATTCAATTGCAGGAATGCTGCAGACAGCATGTAATCAACCCGTATTGTACACGCTACAAATCACACATCTCAGAAAGCTGCGTTAAACTGATAAATAAAACTAGGAAAAAAATACACTGTAATTTTACACAAATAACACCCTGCTATTTCCGGTAAAAGCAGGCTTTGAAGCACAGAAGCACAATATTCATGAATGTAATTAAATCCACAAAGTGGTCTCATATTCAGACAAGTTTCTAACGCTGATGACATGATCCATTTTAAAGTTCATTCAAAGAATAACGATGCTCTCTGCAAATCAGCACATGTGGAAATAAGGGTTTCAAAAATTGAGGTAACGACTCAAACACCCTCTTCCAACTACAGTAAGAACTGCTTATTTAAAATCCCAATGTTGTTAATATGTACTAAATTTACTTTGTTTAATCAGCAACAAAGTTGTCTGTGAAATATAATACAGCCTGAACAAAGGTTGTCATGCAATCAGTAATACTGAAATCTGCTGGTATATCCACATTTTTAAACCTTCAGAACCCACGTTAAGTGGAAAAATGATTTATTTGACTCTCAGGCTACTGCACACTGGTCTACAGGAACATTTATAGAGCCTCTTGAGTGGGGAAGAATTTGATATCAGACCTTTGAAAATATTTTTATTTTCTCTACAATTCATGAACACAAAACAGGAAGCTTAAAAAGTGACAAAGTATTGTAAGAGGGCCAGTCAAAACTTACCGTTTTCTACAGGAGGCCAGTGAGTTCAACCAGCAGGCTATTTAGGGGATTGTGTTACAAGTAATCAAATTACTCATAAAGCCGGTCCCCCACTGAAGTAATAACAACCCAGATAGCACAAAGCAATACGGACAGTAATTTCTAAGGCATAAAGGAAAGACTGCAGCTGTACTTTTCAATTTGTGAATGTCTTTGATTTTTTTAATTGTATGTAGAATATCAGGTACTTAACCACTCTTCAATGACTTATTTATCTGTTTTATTACTACTACTCACATCACTGATTATAAAAACTGAGCCTTTCAGTGCCCACAGATATAGATAAATATTCATCCCAAATTTTCGTGTGGTACTTTGCCATCATTAAGAAAAAATGATAAGAAAAAAAATCAACAGTAGCCTGTTTTTAGTGTGTTTAGTGATAAGACTGACTTTAAAGAAATCCGAAGGAAGATTGTGCTTTTTGTTTGCATGCAAACGCCTTTAAAAAAACAGCAGAGGCATTCTTTCCTTGTGAACTCTCTTTCCTCCTTCTGTGAACCCTGCTGACCGATTACCCCATAGCCAGAATAATAACTCATGCCAGACACAAGCTCATTCTGTCTGTGCTGATATGTCCTGTAATCTACACCAGCCAAAGAGAAGCTCTTCTGGGGCCAGTAAATCTGTAAACCCACCCAGGGACACAGTCTTTCTGCTTCAACCTGACTTGAAAGGTTAAAGGAGCTACTTAACTGTCCCTGACTGTCAACATAGGAACAAAAACCACATCAATATATGTCTATTTTACACTTCTCAATGTGTCCGTTACAATATTTTGCCAGTATTCCCATATGTTTTAAATTGTCATTGCACCATCAAAGGTACTACAAATTATTCTTTAAAATACAAGCAATTATTTCTGGTACCATTTTCTCAAGACTACTGCATTAACTGCAAGGATCCTTCAACTGGCTTAAAGTATTCTGATTTAAAAAAATAACCGAAATGTTGCTGTTAGTAGTTTACTTGTTAAAGTGCTTTCACATTTTCCTGAAAAGTTTAATTTTGCTATTCAAAGATACCCAAATGCTATACTCCAGTACATCCAACACCCCAGGAAGCCCAATGTGACAACATGAGTTTGCTGTTACTGTTTCTTTAAATACATATCAAAGTTTTGTTCAGTGACTAACTTGCAGACATCAAGTAGAAACAGCAGGACTGATAACTGCTTTGCCTGAATCTAATTTAATTTTTGTGATCTGGAAGAATTTAATGTTTAATCTCCAATGTTATTTTATTCATTTGTGCTTAATTTTGTTTTTCTGTAGCACTTACTCTGAGATCACACACCCCAAACCAGACAAACCCTGTTTACTGTCTAGTCAGTGGCTCCACACCTGTCATCTTTGGATAAATGAAACATGATGTGGAATCATATTTTAGGCTAAAACTGTCACTCCACCCTGACATCCCCCTCTTTAAGTCAGCAAAAAGTACCATCCATCCAAGTCAGTCAGAATACCCACATTCATGCACATCCACAGCTGGAAGTCACACATACTGTTTATCTGTTGAGGTGAATTTGTAAAATTCACATAATTTAAGGAGTATAAATTACAATTTTTTTTTGAGTGCAGATTATTTGTTCTTTTGTAAGATTTCTAGAAGATTGTTTTAAAAATATTTATTGCTGCATAAGCCAAAAACTCTTGATTAAACATACTGCTAAACCCATTTTTGTTCTAAAACACTAAGCACAAAAAATGATCCCTATCTCCTCTCTTAGAAGTAACACAGCTCACTCTAAATGATGCATCGTAAACCAAAAATGCAAACCACTAACGAAATCTGGAAATAATTCACATGAAATGTGCGAAACATACCCACATAATGTGAAAAACAATATACTTCAAATTCCAGTATCACAACTTATTCATAACTATTTTGAGTTTCTAGATATCCGAGGGGATTCTGTCAGCTCCAGTTCTGAAAAGACTCCATATGCACAACATGGTAACAAACATATGCTGTACTGCACAGAAAATGCAACCAAAAAATAATATAGTCCAGCTCTTTGGCTGATAAAGCCATATCAAAAAACAAGTAAAGAAAGTAAAGCTTCACAGCGAAGTCTTTGTTGACCCAAAGGACTGCACAAATATGTGGTATTAAAAATGCTAAATGACTCCTGCAAGCCAAACTGCTATAATGTGAAAATTAACAGCAATATGCAGTGACCTTTTAAACACAGTGCAATTGCAAACTATGTTTCTGTCCCCATGACAACAGAGCACAGCAATGCGAGTTTAAGTAATAAATTAACAGTAAATAATCCATACACTGTGCTCTTTTAGTAAATTGCACTATAAATCAAGCTGCACAGAGGTTAGCTCCTTCCTTGCCCTGTGAAAGAGTGTTTCTTGGTGGGAGGTGGAAACGTTGAGGAGGGGGGGGGGGTTTGTCTGTTAATCTTTACAGCCATGCAACTCAAACAACGCAATTCCAGCTAGGTGACCAGGCCTGTCCCCTGAGCAGAAACATGGCCAAAAGCAACTACCACAGTCATTAATCTGACTGAGTTCAGAGCCCAATATGCCTATCCCTTTTTCTTTAAAGCAGGCTTTGTTTAGGTGGCCAGGTCAATTAGTATCAGGTGTTATAGGCTGCAGTTCCTTATCCAAACACAATGCTTTTGGAAAGGCAAAAGGCAGTCTTCCACTGGTGCCTAGAATTTTTTCCCCCTCTTTCCTTTCCCTCACATGAAGGGATTATTTTTATGCAATTAGCTAAAGGAATACTGTTTCCAGGTCTGATGAACAACCCTCATGAATTCCCCATGAGAGGTTTTTTCACCCTGGAGAGGCTGTGTGTGTGTGTGTGAGCCTGGGAGTGAATTAGGTTTGAATATTAGAAAATCACATAACCGATAGGAGGTACCAGCTATGAGAGTGACGTCAAGGTGGTCTGTTTTAAAACATACTGTACATAAACCATTATGGAGTATAGGTTAAGGCACAGGACTCGTAACTGAAACTCGTAACTGAAGCACTTCTCCAGTAAAAAAAGCCCCGCTGTAGTTGTAAATGTAAGTTTTATTTAAAAATAAATTAACAAAATAATCATCCACTCAAATAAGCATACAGCCATACCCTACTAATTAAGATCCGTCTCTGCTAATTCTAACCACAAAAAATAAAACAATGTTATACACTAGTAGACAGACAGAAAGGGGCAAATGGGTTTTGTAAGATTTGGCGAGTTGGCTAGGAATTGCTGCAAAATAGATACTGTTTTCTTCTGCTGTTCAGTGCAGGTTCTCATTCCACAACTAAATTATAGCAAACACAAGAATATATCTTCAGCCACACAGATGGTATACAACTTAATTATGTATGGCACTAAAATTAGGTTCCGTTGGCAAACTTTATTTTTTGCTACATACAACACAGTTTAATTACCTATATTAAAATCTGTAGAGCTCCACAAAGTACAACACCGAAAGGATAATGAAATGATTATATTAAATACATTTTCTTTAAATTCTAAATCTGGCTTCCCACTTTCCAGTGTAATAATTTCCCATTTATACTAGCAGTAGAGGCTTGGAGTATTCATATAACACGAGATTATCTGAAGGCGGATGGTTTAATGCATATAATCTCCAAATCCACCATAATCTGTAATCTTCTCTACATTATCATCAGTATTGTACACTTCAAAAATAAACGGCTACAGTGGGAACAGATTCAGGGCTTAAATTGCATTTCACAAAGTTAAAATACAACGTTTTCTACAAAGTTTTTTCTACAAAAGTAGAAACTTTTGTATTTTTGTCTCTACTTGAAAATATATATTACAATAATTTCCTCTCCACATTTGTCTAGAAATGAAATACAGAGACGTTATCATAACACTCTGCCTCCAGGACATATCTTAGTTTAGTCAGCAGATGGAAATGCCACATCCTGTCATTTAATTCCATTATGTTCTTTTCTAATTGAAAACAATACACAGAAAGCTAATTCTGCCGGTAATCTTCCCACATCTCATTTCTGTTTTACGAAAGCTTTGTGAGATTAGGACGTAACATTAATTAAAACGCTGTAGTGGCAGTTTCACAGGTACCATTAGCCCCACCTGATATTGAGAGGAACTCAATTGATCTTAATTTGGAATTTTGGAGTGAAGGAAAGACAAACCCCCACCGAAGCAGAGACCAAATGACAGCCATGTTTACCTTTTACATTTCTCTGGGAGCTTTCCCTCAATTTGTTTCCTCTTTCAAACACCTGAGTTTAATGGGATTCACCTTATTAAAGATGTGCTTCTTAAAACTAACTACAAGTCAACTTGACAGCTCCAGATCTTAACTATTACAAGATATTAGACACACACATCAGTCCAAAAAATAGCCATATTAAACTCTCACCTGATCAGACCGTGCAGGTAAGACGTACTGGAGGGATGTTTTACTTTGCGCTGAAAGCTCAGCATTACAAAAATATTCAGGTCTGGTACTAAAATACCATGGACTATTTTTGAAAAGTACTGCTCCAGTATCTGACAGTCTACCTCCCCTGTGAAGCTCACAAAACCCTGCTGCAAGAAAGACCACTGCTACATAGTCATTTAAATGCTTTCTTGAATAAACTTTCATTCTGCACAGGCCCTGGCAGAGATGTGGCGTGCGTCTTCACTGAAACAGATGGGACAGATTTCACGGTTGTGCATCTAGGCTGCTGGGAAATGTGGTCTTGATGTTTGGTTACAAGTACATCGATAAAGTGTTGCTCAGATATGCTAAAGCAAATGTGAAAAGCAAACCTGAAGCATATGCTGCAGTGCAATTTAAACACATATCCTATATAAAATTTGCATTATCATCATCACACCAAACATTTATCAGGCCTTGTGACACATGCTCATTTCCTAACTTCACTTTTCTTCAAAGTGTGGCTCGATAGGCAGAAAAGAAAGAGAAGGCAGCTATAAAGTAAAAGTCTTTAGTGTGAGAGTATAGAGAACAAACTATGTACAGCTCCAAAATAACACTAAGGATCCATAAAGTAATTATACCACAAAGACTACTTGTAAAATCACAACAAAACTAACAAAAAGGGTCAGCGACTACTATGCATTTTGAGGGAATGCTAGCCAACTCCAATTAAACAAGTTAACTTTTTCTAATCACCCTGAAGCAAATTACAAAGAAAGGGAGCTAGGAAGAGCACTGTAATTAAAAATAAATAAATCAAACATTAATTAGCTTTACTTTTCACTGCACTATGTTACTCGTCTCATACCCCAACAACACTTACATGTGGTTGCTAGGGAAACACTGACAGAAGTACTGTACATATTTTCTTTTGTGCCACAGTTGTATTCTTTTCCACTTCATGAAAATAGTGTTCAAACACCCTCTGGCAGCTCTTCCTGTGACTGCACAACAGGTCTGTCACATCACCCTCAGCAAAAAATCACAGAACATATTTCAAGTGCAACTACTGTATGACAGTTTTTTAGCAGTCAGTCACCTGGCATTCTTTACAATTAAGATCATATCACAGAATTCATCCTAGAACAAAGGTAGTGCACTAAACAATTACATTTAAAATGAGCGTGTTCTAAATTGTACATGTCAAAGAGAGCTAGAAATACGTGCTTGAATATTCCTGTTTGTGGTCCCTCTTAAGCAAAGCACAATATAGAAAGCACACGGGAATGGAACAAAAAAGCATTTGACTCATTTCAAGGGAAATCTGACATTTTACTCAAAATGCAAGTACTGAATTAAAAGAACGTTCTCTCCATATTTAATTGAAATAGCAGTGATTCCAACTGTCCTCATGAAAAACTGTTTTAAGACGGTCTTATAGCTGAGAAAGTATTGGATTTTATTTTGAAAATTTATTTTCAAAAGTTATTTTCTGTTTTTCTGCTTCATAAACTGCTGTAAAACTTTAGGGAGTTTAAAGTCACAGCACAATGTTAAATGCCTGCATAAATCATTTAAAAGTGTTTCCTTTCAAATAACCACTTTAATATTGTCATGGTAATAAATATTATTATTATTATTATTATTATTATTATTATTATTATTATTATTATTTTTGTCATTTCTTCTTATTATTATTTTAAGTTCATATATCATGAGCAGCTTTTATGTCTTTCTACCTTACTAAATTGGGGGTACCATTGAGTAGTGGGTAATAAGGGGTGGGCTGTGGGTTCGACTCCCTGCTGTAAACGCAGCTGTTGTTCCTTGAGTAAGGTTTGTTACCCTACTTGCTCCAGTCCACCCTGATGTGTAAATGGAGGACAGCATTCCCGGGGTGATGGACTGGCGTCTTATCCAGATGGGGAATTACATTGTCTTTAATCACTACACACCTAGACACCAGGATAACGCCTTCCCCGATGAGCCACTCTCTGTGGCACCTGTGAAATGTCCTACCTTCCTAAGCTCAGCATGCAAGAACATATTTTTTTTGTGCAATGATACGTGATAGAGATGACCCTTTACAGCACAATAACGGACTGAAATCTCAATGAATGTGAGGTCTACCCCAAATGAGCTGTAAAACTAATATGTCAATGCGTCTATGCCCCATAAGAACACAAAGTGTTGTCACAGCTTCTTGGAACCTTTAGGCAGGATTAACCTGAGAAATAAACATTTAATAAAAAAACAATACAGCCTGTACCACACTTTCAGCCTGACCGCTGCAATCAGTCTGAGGGATTAGATCATCATTAGCTGCTTAAAATTGCTTACACCCCAATTAAGAATTTGAGCACTACTTTTTAACCTGATTTTCCTTCAAAACGCTTCAGTGACACAGCAGCAGTGTGAAGACAAGCATTCGTCCTGTCTCATGGTGTCATCCTTCAGTCTCTGAACTGTGCTGTTTTCATTGGAAAGGTGATGGCAAGTTTGACAGCAGAGGTCTTAAAATGTTTTTAAAAAATACATTTGTCCCACAGAAAAACAAAAACTACCTACATTGTCAATACCCCTAGCTGTCCCAGAAAAAGAGGGATGCTTCCTTCTGCAATATGGCAGTACTCGTACGATGTCAGAATTAAGTAGCAGACCTTTATAAACCTTACTGAGAAAAGTTACATTTCACCAAAACAAATACAGGCAAAAACAAATACTATATTTAGTCAGGTAAAGATTTAGAGGAAGACATTTTCCAATACAAAGCATTTTTTTCTTTCTTTTTACCTTTAGGCATTTTTGAGTGTGGATATACATATAGGTATATGTATATAAAAACCACTAAAAGCACACAAGACTGGTGAAAGAGCGCTGTAGCATGTTATTTATGTTCTATAGGAATTATTTTTTTTCTCCAATTCTCATATGAGTTTAATTCAAAATTAAACAGCACACCTTCCAGAATTGTGAGAGGTCTGAGAGGTCTGTTGTCCTACTTTGTATTCTTCTTAAACATCTTCTTCCCAGAAAGAACAACGAGATGGACACCTACCTCTTGTAGCACACAGTAGTAGTTATACTGTTTGATAACCTAGAAAAATAACTATCAATGCTTTGCCATTTTATGGGATTTTCTGTTATATTGGTTTCTTTTCAAGTGCATAACAAATCGTAACTACCGAAGCAACGGGGAGGGGCAAATCAATTTGCACACTATATGCACACATACACATTAATGAGTACTGTATTTATCCTTACTATGCAATTTAGAATACGCAATAATTGCTTTCTTTCATCCAGGATGCCAGGCAGGGATTTTTTTTTACCAGATGAAGCACTTAGCACCCTCTCTTTGTATTAAAAAATGTAGTTATCTCTTAATCACACTGGTGTAAAAACTGTCAAGTAGGAATACTGAAAGACACACAGTGCACAGTGGTACACCAAATTAACATAGTAATTGACGACCCAATAGAATATTCTGAAAAAAAGGTGACATGAACAGCAAAGCGCAGAAAATGGATTGCTGATCATTCTTTAGCCACAGAAGGCCAGTGGGATTTTCCCAGGTATGTAGGGGTAATACATTATACAGAAAGGTTAAGCGATTTCTTCATAGCTTTTAGAAATGTACTGCACTGGCAGGGTGTCTCACCTTACATGTTTACTTCATACGTTTATGAAAAGATGCACCCAACAATAATAGTAACTTTTTTAATTCCGATAGTGGATTACAGTTTTGGATTTGTGACAGTAATTTTGATGCTACCATTGAATACACTAAAGAAACAACCCCTGTACTTTAACTGCACAATACGCTGTGTGTTTATTCAAAACGACTACTGTCTAGAATCGCATTAAATCAGAGATTTGGTCTCGTAAATTGTAATTACTTGAGTGCAATGTGTAAGTTATTAAAAGTGAAACAGTGGTAGGAAGATCTAGAGGTCCTACATCCCCTATGAGCTGTAGAAGTATCAGAAGGAGACAGCTACATATTAGACAGCATGAAACCAAGATGAAACAAAATGACAAAACAATTCTGAAACACCAGCTCTTTTGCAACAATGGAGAAAACAAGCCATAAACTGTTATCATAACAACATGTGCCCACCCTACCAACGTCCTGATATGAAGACTGTTCTAGAATCAGCATTTCGCAGCGATGAAAATCTGAACAAGTTCAGGCCAGTGAACACGAACCACATTCACACATTGTAATCCACAGAACTCTTACAGTTCAATGCGCTAGCTGTTGCATTAGAAATACTTGTTAAGACCACACAAGGAATTGAGGCACACATCCCCCCGAGCCTATCAGCTCAGCACAACCTTTCCGCTAGCGCGCTGCTAAAACAGAAAGCAGCTTCCAAAAAAACGCAGTCATTGAACATGTTGTCTGCTGGGACCTGCCGTTACGGCCAAAGCTTTGCAAATCTTGCCTTGTCAAAACAGAGCAAGCAGGGGGGGGCGGGGGGGGGCTGGAGGAGAGCAAAGACACTACAATTTCTCCATCCTTCGTGAAAGCCCGTACACGTCTTTTCATTCACGTAATGTGCACGACACAGCCGCGGTCCTGCAGCTTTTCCCTGACCCAGTCTGAGCCCCCTCACTGTACAAAGCACACTGCAAAAGGCAACGCGGAAGAACGCAGGCGCTCCGATCAATGTGCCTGTATCTGTGCATGAGGGAAAGATCACGGAGATAGAGCGAGAGTGAGACAGAGAGGTTTTGGGGATGGGGGGTGGGGGAAGGGGGAAGCAGGAACACCATGTACGCACAGATAACTGTGTGCATGCCAATATAACCTTCTCGCACGGCCCATGCAAAAATAAAAGTGAAAATGTTTACCTAAAGGCAAGCCTTTGTTCAGCAAATGAGAGCTTCCCATCTAGGTGTTCTTCTTTTCCCCCTTAAGAATACGGCACTTCAGCAAGACATTAACAAAAATCCTTGGCATATGGCGGCCACTTCAATTTTTTTTTCACCCTAAAGTAGCGCACACACACTCAAGCAGACTCTCTCTCTCTTTCACTCTCGCACACAGAAAACCCAAGTGTCACTGCCTAAGAGAGAGACAGAGAGAGAGAGAGAAAGAGGGAGAGGCTTAGGGTGGAGCTTAGGCCACACAAAATTGATCTTTTGTTTTCAGAAAGGAGGCTACACGAAAAATAGCTGTGAGAGGGGAGGCAGAGGAGAATGCAATCGAGAAAAAACTTGAGCTTTCAAAGCATATGGTTAAAGAAAACAGAAAAGGGAAGGGGGAGGTGTTGGGAGGCTGGCAGATGGCAGCGATGTACATTAATCCCACAAAGCCACATTGCACAAAAAAAATTAAAACCATTAGAGGGATAAGAAATTCAATTTGGTAAATATGGGCCTAAAATCTCTTTCAAGGCCAGATTAGTATTTTATGTTTTTTTTTGCACATGTATGCAGTTTGTCCTTTTAAAATTATTGTTTGTAGCTTTTTAAAAATGTGTTTCCATTTTCACAGTAGAGAAAAAGTGGGCTGAGCTGGATTAGAGCTGTAGAAGTTTGTCTTCTTAAAAGGGAGAAAAAATGCACTGATTCCAACACTTTCTTTCTAAATGTTACAAAGCATCACTTTAAAGTTCATGGCAGCGGCAGTAACAATGAAAGATTTTACACAGTGCTTTACATCACACGCAAGTTACTGATAAACTACCGACTGTGATAGAAACAAAGTTCAATGGCGATGCAAAACCCTTCTCTCAGTATAAAGCAGAGCACTTCTTTTGGAACATTCTCCTTTGTAACTTCCTGCACTCATCTATCCTCACATATTTATGACTGCTACAAAACAAACACCATGCAAGCCTACCTTAATTGTAACAGACTGGGCAGACTTTGGACTTCCTGTGACCAGCTGTAAACTTAACTGGCACACGGGGTAGGAAGGTCAGTAGAGCAGCAGTGCACTTATTGTAACTTCTTTAAAAAGCTAGACTTGCCTTCTACCATCCTGCTACACCTGTACTGTATGTCGTTTAGGAATTGGAAATGAAAATGCACCAATGCTGTCATGCTAACCTGCCCTTGGAAAGTCGTTACTCACTACAGCTATTTCACTGTACTTGTATAATATTACAGTAGAGACAGTCACATAACGCAGATAACTCGGGAAAGCACCGATCAATCCAGTAATATTCTACCCTTTCAGAAATGAATCCCCTGCACCATTCAATCCAACTGGAATTCACCAAGACATATAGTTAAGCCTCCCCAAATCAATATTTGGAAGAACAAAACAGAGCCTTACTGCTTGTTCGGCAACTCAATGTTAATTATTTTGTCTTTTCTCTGCTGATCAATACAGTAGCAGAAACTCACTGCTGAACAGGTAATTTCCCAGCTTCTGCTCACGGATGCTTTACATTAGGCACTGAGAAACACCACAAGATGAATAGATCACAGGAGTCACTCCACTCGGCTGCTTCGGCGCAAACTGCTTATACGGCAGAAGTCCACAAGCACTCTGCAGATGCCACAACGACAGCAAACAACCTATTCACTGCATCCGTGGTAAGATCGCGTTTGGGCCCTGTACTGTCTTCTTGCTTGAGGCAGCTAGCTGGGTAATGGACAGCAATTTACATCTAACACTAACAAGCACTTCACAATGCTTGCTTCCAAAATTAACATGTTGGTTCAAAACTGTTCAAATGTCTAGGATATTCACTAGAATTTGGCACTAACAGCATAACTCACATATCAATCAGTGTGGAGGTTGTTTACTACACAGCAGTACCCGATTCAGAAAACTCTAAAAATAAAAACAAAACCAATATTTCATATTGTAATACGTTTTCACACAAAGATATATTAATTTAGTGATAGGCATATTAAAATTCAGCTCAGTAAACACTAAGCACTGGGAAACATTTTATACACCCTGCATGAACATCCATAAACAAGAATAACATTTTATTTGGCTGTTGTGAGTTAATGTCGTGAGTTGTGCTTTTACTGTACTTGCATAAAATGTATGATTCTGGCTAAATCCCTAGTCTAATCCTTACACTAATTCCTTATCTGTTACCCTTCCTCAAAAGAAAGACCTTTAGCAATTATTTTTTGACAGTTTTATAAGATGTCTGATTCTGCTTGAAATTTTTGCTTTCTTTTCACATTCATTGGTGCTGCTGAAAGACTGTTTTAATAGGCTTGTTGAACGATATTTTCATCATCCATAGCTCATTATAACACCTGAAGCTACTAACCTGAACAAAACAAAAAACAACGAGTTTGTTACCAGTGCAGAAGACATCTTCCACCAATACTGCATCAACCGTACAGAAATATAATGTATTAAAAATTAATAAACTCCTACTTCTTTGATATCGAATGGCACATTGGACAGAAGAGCCATGTGTCTAAATGATGCAGGCATAGAAACCCCCAGAAACCACATATCACAGCATCCAATATTGTGTTCATGGAAGTCTTGAAGGTTAATGTTTTTTTATCATGCCCAACAAGCGACTGGGTGACAGGCAGAGACTCTGAAAGTTACTTCTTCTTTGGCTTCTGCTAGATAACCCAAATCCCCACAGATAAAAAGACAAAAAAAGACCCCAAAGTTCCCCTTCTTCGCCACCTGGTCTCTTCATTTTTTGTTTTCTGTGGAGATGGAAAAGCTCTTAACGTTTTTATGGCCTTAATTCACCATGGTCTCTCCGGGTAGAAAAAGCAGTCTGTCAACACTGCTTTATATTATAATGATACTGTATGTTTATCGCACTGTACCACTGAATGGAGGCAGTACCATTTTGCCTTTTAGTATGAGACCATGCTTCACATTCTTAAAATAATACAGCAATTATGTCAATTTTTTTTCTATGAAACTAGAAAACAAAGACAACCCAAGAAGTACGTGCCAATTAAATGTGAACTAATAGCCTCCAATAAGACATGTAATTGTTCTCAATATCCTCTCACCAGCTCTGCAGCCAAATCCTTTGTTTCACAAACAAAGTGACATTTCACTCTCATGTAGCCTCTTACACATCTTCACTCAGATCCAGTATAGTTGAAATGCTACTAAATTTAACACAGATGCAGGCCATTTTTATATTAAACTCTGTTTAAAGACCTTTGCAAAGGCAGGCTAACAAGCCAATCTTTGAATTTGAACAGATCCTACACCCATCCTTGAACAGAAAGGTCATGATGATTATAATTCAAGCAAGAGATCCCTTTCGCAGGGACTTAATTAAAAACCTTTAGCCTGGTGTGGTCTTGCCAGCACAAATTACAGTCTGTCCTCTTTAACTTAATTAAACCAACAGCAGGTACAATGAGGGCTGTCCTCTAGATTGGATATACAGTACAGTATACAAAAATACAATCTACTGTACATACTGAGGATGTATTAGAAAAAGGCATAGGTAAATTTATGAATACACATAATAACAGTAATAATATTAATAATAAAATTATAACCTTTATCACAGCTTGTACTCTTTCATAAGTGTGATTTTTAAATAATTTAACTGTCCTTATAATATTCAAGAAGAACTGCACCTGGCAGATACAGAATCTATGGAGCTATCTACAGTAAATGCCCAGCATTATAGCTATTGTAGAATGGCTTTGATAAACGTCAACTACCACTGGGATTAAGCACGGAAAGGATGTACTGTCTCACTACAGAGAAATAACCTGTGCCCACTAAACTGACCAGGAAAAAAATGGACAAAACATTCACTCAACATTCACCATTTCTGCCAATTTTGTGAGCAGAGAAATTCTGAAATGCCACTGTCTGGAACCTCAGATGTAGACACCAACGTGTCACTTCTGCTCTGTTACTCAAAACGAACATTTACAGCTAATCTGAGAATAACAACGCCCAAAGATTTCTTCACCCCCCCAGGTAAACAACCTCCCTCGTGGTAGCTCCACAAATCTGTCTTCACTGAAACTATTTTTTTAGGACAAATCTCTTGCAGCTGTGATTATTAAGGAATATTCAGTGAGCATGAAAGGACAGTAAATCCAGGAAAATCCCCACTGAAACTGACCATCTACAGGATTTAACCTGACACATCAGTAGTTTGACATAGTAGGTTGTGCGAGACGCAAACCTGTTGCCTAGATTAATCCACTTTGACACTTTCAAAGGGGAGGACACAGCCTATTGGTTTTTCTGAGCCGGGGTGCAGCACTAGCTATTGAAATGGCAGTGCCGCAGTGAAAAGCCCCCTTCTGGTGCACACTGCAGCATGTCTAATGTGCTGTGTGCACTGCCTGCCAGACTGGCCAACTTCTAATGCACAACACAAAGAGATATCACCGGCAGCTCAGGACACTCGAATCCAAAAGACATTTTGCCGTAACACACCTCAGTTAGTTAAAATATTTAATTTAATTTCAGATTTTTTTCCCTAATATTGACAAAACCCCAAAAAGCACACCCAGAATAGACTCTAGGTTGCTATGGCCCTTATCAGGACGAAGTAGCTAAAATCTATGGATGGAAGCTCGCCTTAGAAGTTTTACTCATGATGAGTGAATATTTACTGCAACATACGTATACTGCATCAAAAAAACATTTACGGAAAATACAGTGTTTTTCCACATTTGATTAAGCTTAAGCACTTTTTCTTTATAGCAACAATAGAATAAGAATATGTCTTTCAAAAGATGGAGATGTTTTAAAATGAATCTGTTTCTGATTTACCCATTTTTGGAATTTTTGAAAATAATCTATATTTAATATTTCCCCTGGGGTGTAACTGCATACCGGATCCCGACTGAACAACAGGATTTTTCATTTTGCTATAAAGTATCCTTTTACAGTCCCGTCTGATACACATGCAGTATTTGATTTATAGGTTAGAGTATAGAGTATCAGCATGTAGGGTTTAACTGCATGATGAAAAATAAAATAGTCAAATCAAATAAAGTTTCTGCATTCTACAGAATGACCCTTCAAATCTAACCTTTTTAGACCCACCAATCATCCCATACAGTACCCCTGACCAAATAAAATCTACACAGCCTTCTTGTCCACAGTTCTCGAGACGTCCACAGACAGGTTTTCCTGCAACAGAAGCTTCTGATCATATCCAGCAGCACATTTACAGTACACATGACCATTTCATGACCACCGAAAGAGGATCCTTCCCATCCTGCAATCTCATCTATTGCATTTCTTGCAGAAAGTGCTCTGCCTTCCTGTAACACTAGGAGAATTCTGGCCTGCTTTTTCAATGAACCAATCTGAGAAATGAGGCTCAAAGAACTCTCCAAGCCAACAGTACACTTTTTTTTTACCTCACAACTGCTGTGTCCTTTCCATTCACACAGATTCAAAGACTCTTTACCAGAAAAGACAAAAGTCAAAATGATCATTGCACTCAATCCTCACATTCCCTCTACAATCAACTCTCCATTCCTTCACAAGCTGCTGCTTTCTACAACCAGACCTCCATCTCTTTTTGCCCCTCTTCCCACCTTTACTTTCTTACCCCACTCCCTGCCCTCATGTTTCTGCTCTTTTTGTCCTCTCTCCTCCACACACCTGAAAAAGGCTCCACAGCTCAACATTACTTTGCTTTTCAGCTTGGAATTCACTTCTACATGTTGTGTTGTGATACATAAACTTATATACAGTATATTCCTTTACTCCTCATTGTTTATTGGGAAGATTATTTTTCTTGTGAAAGCTGGATAGCCCTGGCAATATGTTATACAGTCTATATTTTGACTAAGTGGTTTATTTCCTTTCATACCCCACAATGACTGCAAACAGGCATAATGATGGTAGCGATGGATAATATCTCACTGCTGAGATAACATCAGCAGTGTCTCACCTGGCATTTAAACTTAGCACCTTCTCGTCACAAGCTCAGAAGCCTAACCACTACTTTATACTGCTGTGCTTTTGACAATTACTGTTAACTTTATTATTGCGCATTCACAGAGATCTGCACTGCTTAGAAGACGCTAAAAACCAACTGTACTGTAAAGATTATGGACAGGATCAAAATAATTCTTAGAGATCAAAAAGCAAAGCTGACTACATATGATTTCCTGTTGACTCCTTCTATTGAACTGGTTTAAGACTAATTCACATCAAAACCACACATCTGCATCCCCCTCTTTTTTCAAGTACAGCAGATTAAGACTCCTGCTGTGTTGTGGCCACTTTTAGAGCTGGTGTGCAGGTTGCAAAGATCTAGCCCAGCTTTATATGGTAAACTCCAAAACAACAAAACACAATCAAGACCATTAATGCCGAAGACAGGCTATCCACCACTTGGCAATGATGCACATCATTAGCTGAAAATGAGAACTCACACATTGCATCAGTAAGCAATAACCTCATGCAGATTTCTGCAGACATGCAGAACAAACCCACAAGGTATCCAGATCACTTTAGAAATGACTGAGGTACGGATTTCTCAAATTTAGTATTGGATGTCTGTTGACTAAGATTTACATTTGGCTCACCGTGACTGATCAAAAATATTATTCTCTTCTGCGAGATTCCAGTGTTTTAGGAATAAAACCTAACATACACTAATTTTAATTATCTGATGTTCTGGCAACATCAAAAGATCAGCTAGAGACTAGGTATGCCAGGTATACGAATTAAAATGAGCCATTACGTGTGACACCTGGGTTCATGCAGCTTCAACATAGCCTCAACAAGAAACAAGTCTTCCAATTGAACAAAATATTCCAATGTTTACACTTCTTATAATTCCTGCCTTCAATGGCAACAAAAGAAGCATAATGGTCTGTATTTAGCCATCTTCTTCTCTTTCACACCACATCAGTAACCCAAACAAGCTCAGAAGAGATGCTCACAGCTTCTCTGATTCTTATTTTTTTAGCAGCACCGATAATGAGAAACAAATGGATCTTCACATGCCATCCCCCGCACTCCTTTCTAGATTTCTGAAAAGGTCACATTCAAATTACAGTAACTGCTAATAACATTTTCAATTCTACCCAGGGAAAAGAGAAACAGGGCATCGTCGGCTATGAAGAGAGATCTCATAATTAAAACCTCAATGGGAGAGCCACTTGATTAACAATAAAAGAAGCAAAGGAAATCTTAAACAAATGAATAACAAAAGACTTAACAATACAGATAATGCCCCTGCTCCCTGCTTAGATACTTGTTAATAGGCTGCTTTGACAGTTTGTAAATAAAGTGAGAAATTAAAGAAATATCCAGGAGCTGCTGATTTAACCAAATTAACTTCTGTAGTAAAATTAATATTTACTGAGTCCCGTGAGAATAAATGGCACAGGACACTTACTTGGGCAGTGCGATACAGCATAGGTACAAAATATCTCATATCGATCTGATGAAAGAATTGTTTGCCTTTCAGAATATACACGGGTATTTAGTGAACTGGCCTGAGAATTTGACCTGGAAAAAAATGTGGCAGTAAAGATATGCCCCCTCCATACTGTATATTTCATCCTTTCTTTAATATTCGCAATGGCCAAAATACATAGTGGTGATAAGTCTTCATTAGTCTTGAAAACTGACATTAGGTTAGCCTACGTGATATGTTTTTAGTTATTTTTTGTCACAATTTCCTCTTCAAAACTGTTTATCTTCTTATAGAAAGCATATAATTTGAAGAGCATAAACAGTGCTTGTAAATTGTTATGCTGCATTAATTTGGGCTATTTTGAGTATTTAAAAAAAATCCCTATTCAAATTCAAGTGGAAGCTGAAATCTGACTTTTTCTGCTAAAGCTCTCACTCTTTTTTGGCCTAACTTTTTTCGATCGCATTCCGAATTGAGCCGTCACACACCTCATTAAACCACTTTGCTGCTCTTTTTATAGTGTAGCAGTTCAACAAAAGACCACATTTCTTTGTGTTTGCTGTGAACAATCAGATGCAGAAGGGGAAGTTTCATGGGTATTTTGTGTGGGACTTCACCGTTCTGCACCTGCATCCACACACTGATGGGCTAAATCAGCCGAATCAACGCAGAAGCTGTACTTCATACAGTTCTGAGATTTCCCCCCGTTTCTTCCCCGACTGACAGCACAATGACGGGAACAGCTCCTTATTAGGGGTGCTGAGGCAGACAAGTGTGTTCCTGTGGGACTTCTGTGAGATTTCACTCCTGAGTAAACCCAGCTGGTAACTACCCCCCCCCCCATCACTTGGGAAGGACTGAGCACAGGATGAGTCAGCTTTCCTGATCAATGTCTTCAAACTTCTATTTTATCACCCACAAAAGAGAGACAAGTAGAATCTGAAAACAGTCAGGCACATCCTACTATTTCATTATCTCATAGTAAAAATGGCAGTGACAATGATCCAGATTTCAGCATCATTACGGGTATATTAAGTAATAATAATAATAATAATAATAATAATAATAATAGCTTACACTTATATAGCTCTTTTCTGGACACTCCACTCAAAGCGCTTTACAGGTAATGGGGACTCCCCTCCACCACCACCAATGTGCAGCCCCACCTGGATGATGCGACGGCAGCCATAGTGGGCCAGATCGCTCACCACACACCACCTATCAGTGGGGAGGAGAGCAGAGTAATGTAGCCAATTCATAGATGGGATTATTAGGAGGCCATGATTGGTAAGGGCCAATGGGAAATTTTAGAACAAAATGATTTTGACAAAATTTTGCTTAACCTTGTTTCCAATGTACGACACACATGTTCCAGGGGAAAAGTCTCGGACATGGTGCATTTAATTATTTTAATGAAATCTAATCTTGGGATATGTCAATAATAAAAAACAGCAAATGAATACCTACTGCTAGTTGTAGTGGCTTTGTGTACAGTTTAGCACATTTCAGGTTTGGTTTTCACTGTCCTCAGAGTTCTCTGGTGTCCCGGAATACTGTGTCAATTACTGTACTTTCACAGCGGCACTGCAGCATCCTGGAAGTCCTTGGCTTCCATTTGATAAGGCAGAGACAGCTGAACATGCTCAGTTTATATTCCTTCAATTCCCTGAAGGTATCTCTAGCCGTAGGGACATTTGTTTTCTTTCCTCTTGGAACGGGCTCTCTACAGCAGGATTCTACTCCCGCCCCTCCCAGCTGTACATGAGGAAACTGGGCTTAATTCCCAAGACTTTAGAGACAGCCCGTTTTTACAGGCAGAGTACAAGGAACAACTGAATCAACACTCGTATTAAGAATATTTGATATCTTAGACATGTTAACAGCATTCTTTACAGAAACTCACAAAATAAAGGGTGAAGGATTTCATCCATGTACTAATCTGCCCAGTTCCTCTAACCAGTGTATACTGATATTTCACTGTGTTCATGAGCAATTAATTGCTATAATAATTAATAATTGCTTACACTTATATAGCGCTTTTTGGGACACTCCACTAAAAGTGCTTTACAGGTAATGGGGACTCCCCTCCACCACCACCAATGTGCAGCCCCACCTGGATGATGCGGCGGCAACCATAGCGCGTCAGAACACTCACCACACATCAGCAATTGGTGGGAAGGAGAACAGAGTAATGAAGCCAATTCATAGATGTGGATTATTAGGAGGCCATGATTTGGCCAGGACGCCGGGGTAACACCCCTACTCTATTCGAGAAACGCCCTGGGATTTTTAATGACCACAGAGAGTCAGGACTTCGGTTTTACGTCTCATCCAAAGGATGGCCCCTTTTTACAGTATAGTGTTCCCGTCACTATACTGGGGCATTAGGGCCCACACAGACCGCAGGGTGAGAGCCCCCCGCTGGCCCCACTAACACCTCTTCCAGCAGCAACCTTAGTTTTTCCCAGGAGGTCTCCCATCCAGGTACTGACCAGACTCACAGCTGCTGAGGGTTGCCAGGTGTGAGTTGCAGGGTGATATTCCAAGTCTCTCTACACTCAAGCTCAATACGAAACCTTGATCAGAAGATGAGTTACAGAAAGATTTCCTCAGCAACAAGACGTGCAATTTCAGGAATTCTGCCCCGACGACAAAGCACCCATTTTGGTCGGGTCCAAAATAAAGACTTTTATATGTTGAAAATATCCTCGGAAAGAAGAAAAGAAAGATTGAAAATAAATAACACTTGGAACACCACAGCTTCTTTAAATTCAGCCATCATCCCTTTGTAGAGGTAAAAATAGCCCAAGATATCATCCCACAGGTTACTGTGGCAGGAATCTGTCATCAGTTGGCAGTGTCTTTTATAAGGGATGCAGGTTTTGCTCCCCAAAGAAAAGCAGACCCAATTATGTCTCAAGGTCCCTTCTCTTTACAAAGCAACTTGATTTTTCCTTGCTTCTGGAGCATTAGCTAAATGTTTGTCCTTTTGGGGTTTAAAAAAAAAGCAATAAGTAACCCTGATTGAACTTCTGTGTCCTTTAAGTTAACCTCATACATCACTGAACACTGCTCCACCATCCATTTTTTTTAATAGGAATTAATACAGCTGTAAAAGGGAAAATTGTATATTACTCCCTTTATTTAATGTTTTTAGATATTTTTATAGATTTCTAAATCCATCTGCAAATATTTTGTGAAGGTAAGACAATAAACCACGGTCATGACAACACAGACCGAGATACATTGGTCAAGAAAATTCATACTCTGAAACTAAAGGAAGAAACTACTCGATTTGATAGACTAAACACATGGTTTTTCATACTCTGTGGTTTTCGTTTTTAGTGAACACAGAGACAACTTTTTGTTTCTTTAGCTATTACCATTTTCTCCATCTACCCACTAGGTGGCACTTCTGAGATACTTGGGAGTCAAAAACTGTTGAAACAAAACATTTTTATTTTTATTTACTTTTTTACAGACCAGTTAAGATATTAATATAAACAAGACATGATTTGAGCAAAGAATGGTTAGGGATTTGATCATCTGCTGTACAATAGAAAGACATTAGAAAGAGTGAAAAGAAGATGAAAAGACAGTATGGGTAGATAGTCAATGACAGAAGTCTGAGTCAGAGTACACAAAGTTGATCACCAATTCAAATTCTGCCAATCTAACAGTAGAGGTAATAGCTAACCACAGAATCCACAGTTTGAAGGCACTGCTATTTCCAAGACTAATCACCAGTAAAAGTATATTCTCAAGACATTTAACACAAGTTCCGTATTCCAGACACTTTTTCTTAATGTACTACAACACAAAGTTAGAAAGCAATGTCACAGTTTATTTAACAGGAACAGTGGTGTTACTGAAAGTGAAGGTCCCCATTTTCTCTTGCATAATTACAGTTACGGTGATCCAATGGAATCCACAATATTCACATTTAAGAATCATCGCAAACAAATGTAGAGGGTAACTGTGGCACTGCACTAGGCTGTGAATGGTATAAGTAGAGGACAAAGAAATGGAATCACCCATGTAAAGTCAATTAATAGGACATGGAACCATGTGATACACCGTCAGTTGTATACAGTTAGCATTTGCGTGGAATGATACAATATATTGAATTTCTTGGAGATTTGTTCCTTTTCTGCTCTATATAAGTATGTTCTCCCTGAGTTCCTATGGTTTCCCTCTGAGCAATCTGGTTTTGTCCCACAGTCCACCACATAGTGGTGGGTTAATTGGCTTCTGGGAAAATTGGCCCTGGTGTGAGTGTGTGTCTGCCCTGTGATGAGACTGTTGTGTCTCCCATCTTGCGCCACCTTGCTTGCTGGGATAGACTCCAGCTCCCCCATGACCCTGAACTGGAAGAAGTGGTTAGAAAATGGGTAGGCGGATGGAATACAGCAACCTACATCTGACTGCACACAGTGACAGACAGCAAAGAGGCTTGCTTCAGTGGTCATTCTCTGAGCAAGCTTTAGAGCAACGGTTTTCAACCACAGATCTGGGAACCCCTGTGGGTTCTCAACAACAGTCTAGGGGACCTCCAGAAACAAAGGGAAACTTTTCACACCCTGTCCCAGCAGTACTTAAAATCAGGGGACCTGCTATGACAGCAATAAACAGGGCTCCGCTGCACTGCTTTTAATATTTCAAATTAATAAAATTATTTATAAATAACACAGACTTTAAGGTGTAGAATGAGAGTCCTTAATGAGAGGGACCCCACCAGTCATAAAGGGTTGAAAACTTCTGCTTTAGGTCATTAATTCACAATTGTTATTCAATGGTCATCAATCCCAGCCAAGCAGCCCGGGCTCTCTGGTGACCATGCAGGTGTCTGGCAGTGGTGAACAAGAGGTTTCTTGACTCTGAATACTTTGTGTAACATGATTGAATATCAACACTCTGCTGCCAAATAACATTTCAAAAGGAAGAAAGTATCTTCCATTAACAGATCAGACCATCTAATTTACTTTGATTTCCGAAGCTAAGTGGAATCCACCAGGCCTAAAGACATAGTTCATTCCTTACACACATTTGCAAGATGGGGTCTGCTTTTATTGTACTCTAAAAGGCATATTTAAATAAACCTTTAGGTCTCGGCTATTTCTTTTATTGCAGTGTTGTTTTTGATAATACCGTCTTCTCTTTAAAAAGGTATTTTAACACATCAGCATTGGAATATTTGCTCTGAATTCTTCCCCTGAAGTGCAGGCTTTGTTACCCTTTCTTTTTATTTGCTTCACAGGCACAGACAAAAGGGGTGCCACACCATTCTCTTCTACAATTGAGATGAACCCAGATTTTTGACACCCAGTGTGCACCTAAATGCAATATAAATGTAAATTTCGTATGAGTTCTGAAAGGCTGTATAATCTTGCAATTAAAAACTTGTGTAGTGCACCAATTGATTCTCCTCTTCTAAACTGTGTGTATTTATGCAGATACTATTCACAGCCTATCAGATGGAGGTACCCCATTTGATGTCCAGAGGTATCACATCCAAATTTACAGGGCCCATAAAAAAATTAGGGGCATTAAAATGAAGAAGGAATATGGCTGTGGAACTGGTATTTTAATGTGAAGTGGGATTTAGCCTGGACTCCAGGGTTATAGAAACACCCCATCCTATTCTTTGAAACAGAATGGCCCTCAGTGTAACATCTTGCCCACAGAATGAGTTATATAGAACCATTGCATATTTAATGCTATAACATTTGAGTCAGTAATTACAGCATCCCTTTGTGCTAGAGGGGGTGTTTATAATAGTACAGCTTGGTGGCTTTATTAGATTCTATTATTGTGTTACTATACAGCTCTTTTTGTAAAGGTGCACAATAGCAAATTTAAAGTCAAACACAGACCTTGCAAGGCCCTGTTGGTGCCATTTTATCTGAAAACTAGGACTGTGAAAGCCCTAGCTCAACAAGTAATTAGAGCAAATAAACAAAGCACTTACAGAATGTTGTGCTTTCATCACAACGCACTGAATACCACCACTTGCCGTTCAAACTCAAAGTTTAAACTGATACTATATAAGGATTTAGTTTTATTCTAGGTCCCAAGTAAGCTCTGACAAACTTAGATATGGTTTTTGCTCACGGCCAATAATACATGTATACCGATGCAGAATAAAAATGCAACAGTATATTAGTTATATGTTATTTACATGTGAAATAGCGAGCAGCTATATTGGATGATTCGCTGAGAAACATTTTTTCTCAAGATAACAAAATACTGAACTCAAGCCACAAGATTTTACAACAACTAAAGATACAGTCATGCCTGGCCTGAGCAATGAAGGCAGTCTAAGAGAAACAGCCTGGAGTGCAGCCAGCAAACTAGTATGGAGAAATCAGGATGCCATCCTATGAGGGACAGGCAATGTGCTGCAAAGCACATTGTCCAGAACCCTCACATCTTTGTGGTCTATCTGCATAATCATTTGCAGAGATACAGTGGCCACAGCAAAAGAAAGTCCAAAAGAACGATAACCCATTCATCAGCAAAATGGCTGCAATTACTCGTCTGCATGAAAACAATGATTTCCATAAGCCAAACCATAGGCGTTAACCTTCCAGTTGGACAATGCAAGACCATAGCCCTTGTATTATAATGGCAAGACTTCAGGAAAACAATGTATTGGTCTTGTTGTGGCCAGCGTTTTCTCCTGACATTTACTAAAGCAATATGAGTGAAGTACTGTGCTGAACACTACATCAGTAATGTTTCAGCTAGGTTTTTAACCCAAAGTTAAAAGTGTAGAGCACTAACAACCACTCCACACTGCTGCCTCTGTTTCAATCCATAAGTACTAAGTGTTGCACTTCTTTTGTGAATCAGTACTTTGTCAAGCTTTTACAGCAGCAGATAAAGCACAGAATGAACAATTAGCCTGAAGATTTATAATATATAATAATATTTATATTTGGATAGCAGGCAGTGAGGAGTTGTTAATATGTAGTGCATCATGTTTCATCTTCTATATGCTTAATTTTTAAAGCCAATCTGTAACATGTTCTCACGTTCTCCCTAAAGAGAATCTGTTCAGTACAACATGACATTCTCATAAAATGAGCTTTTGACTTTAAGCTAATGTATAAACATTTTAGGACACCACAGACTGTACCTGACTTCAACAGAGATGCCTACAACTTTCTTATTTTATTGACAGGGCTGGTGTCGTAATTAACATAAATACAACCACTGCTGAGGCCATGTTATGAGTGTAGTCAATCATTAAAACATCAGTATTGTATTTTATTTTTATCTTTGCTCCATGGGTTCCTGTTTTTAAAGCATTCAAACTAAACTATTTTCCTCTGTACAACCTTGGAAATTGTACATGGGATTTCCTGAATATTGTATAACTCCTGAATGACTGAAAAGATCTCTGCTGGTTGAAGCTTTTTTGATTGCGCTTTTTCCACTTAATATCATATTACACTTGACCACTGTAAGTACTTCCCGTAGGCATCAATAGTGTAATCCTTCACTATTGATGTCAATGGAATATATACAGTATAAATAAGATATAGGCATATAGGAGTACTCAGTTTGTTTCCCCGTTAAATTGGGTAACAGAAAAGATTAAGGACAATGACAACTTTAAAGAAAATGGCAAAGTTAGGGAAACTACGAAATGGTGTCAAAACACTTCCTCTTGTACTGAAGTTTCCCTAAACTACCCTATCTAACAAACTAATGTTACTATAGAAACCTGAGAACATCATGTCCATTTCAAAGTATATTATGACTTCTGAACTCATTTTACTCACAAACAAAAACAGTTTGAAGGCCAAAAGCTTGGGCCTTTTTATGTTCTTCATTAAATTATGAATTTCACAAAATTTTGACAAAGGGCTTTTATTTTTCTAGAGTTAATACTGTGTAAGTGTTTGCATGCAATAATGTTATCTATAAGCTAGCACAAACAAGTATCATGTATGTTCATTGACTCACCATGGAATTAATCTTTATCAAACTACACATTTGCACCATTAATATGCATGCTGATGCTTTTTTTCCCCAATGTAATCTGGATTTTCTTTAAGGTATCTCATAGCCAAAGGTGGCTACAGTAAAATTCTACATTAACGATGTTTTGAACATTGATTATGATGCTTTAGTGCGAATCTTGATAATTAGTGCCTCCTCTTTTTGGATTTTATTACCATAACTCTTTTAGGACATTCGGAAAGAGCAGTGGCTCCCAGTCCTGGTGACCCACACACCCACTGGAGTACTGGTCCAGCCAAATTACCAGTTGATCAATTAGTATACTGAAATAAATTTGTAATTGTGCGTTCTTTTGAAAATTTCTCCTAAAAATCTGTTTGGGGTACAAAGAAGAGAGTTAGACATCTAGATACAAGAGCTAGTCACCAGCTGCAAGTCTGATGTACAGGAGCCACAGGGGACCCTTACACTTTAAACAGGTCTGGAGACCTTTACTGTAGTATTGGTGGATACTGGTTATATATACATACACATATACTGTAAGTGTTTCTAATGTCTAAATAGGAACACTCTGTTTTATGATTGCATA
Organism: Lepisosteus platostomus; assembly: GCF_059453375.1. NCBI lineage: Eukaryota > Metazoa > Chordata > Actinopteri > Semionotiformes > Lepisosteidae > Lepisosteus > Lepisosteus platostomus. Next base: position 49,820,400 of record NC_142611.1, read on the forward strand.
TTGCATATATGATTGCAATAAATTATTAATATTTCCATGAGAAATTAAGCCTCACTAATGAGCAAAGTATTGATTAAGAACTATTAAGGAGATCAGTATATTTTCCCCATCTCTGCCTAGCAACCGAAAAGGCTCTGTATGGTGGCCAAATAACAGTCAGTCAACAAACAGCCTCATACAATCCATAGCAGTTCTATTATTGAGGATGTACAGTTAAATATTTCTGAATAGATTTATGGGCAGTGATATGATTGCTTTCTTTTTTTTTCTTATTCGTATTCTTATTTCTTATTCGTATCAGAACAGAACCAAAGACTCTTTAATAAATATGAAAAGGTGATTTACGTTACATTAACAGACCTAAAATGGCACAAATCCTACAGTATGAATCCTTCACCACACATGCTGCATTTGCTAAACATAAAATAAACAAGAAATTTAAGAAGTAATTTATCAAAGGCATTGAGATGTAGCACCTTGCCTTCACCAAATTCACACTTCCCTCACCTTATCAGAAGAGGCTTAAGTACATCTCACAGAGGTTAAACAATGTTTCTCAGGATTAGTCAATATTCGTTGTGACTAAAACAGTAAAGACATTGACTGCCTTCTTCTCCTGTGATTAATGGACCTAAAAAACAACACTGCCATTTGTGTATTTAATCAGGTCCTACAATGCAGTTTGCTTTTCCTCTCCTGTATCCCACTGGGGTATCTTGTTTGGAATAAAACAAACATCCTGCGTAAAAGATCCTTCTATTGCAGCAATTCTGGGGACCTCAATCATATTCCTGTAGACTGGATTATAGTGAAAATTTGTTAACTTTGTTTCAGTATTATGATCAGTCCAATTAGACACCAAATGACCTGTATTAACTTTCTATAAAATTAAAGGATTCAGTCCTGTAATATCAGCCTACCATTCTTTTAATTATTTTTTACTCACCTGTATCGTCCTACAGAGTTAAAAACAAACATTTAGTATGAGTCTTTGTGTTCCATATAACCTAAAAACTAAGAATTTTATCACAGTTTTTTCTATGCAGTACAGTTTATGAAAAAAAGCATGTACCAGAAATGTAATGGTTCAGTGTGTAGTTCAGCTAGGAAACCTGTGCAGGCATAATAGTTCCCTTGTGAAACAAAAATCAAGTCAAATCATAATGAACAGTCCTCAAGCAGTGCTTTAAGGTAAATCATATACAATTTGCTTTGTTATATTAAAATTAGATGACAAAAACAGGTAGCAGTATTCACATTTCAATTTCTTCAATGCAGATTGATTGCAATTTTCCAAGCAGTAACACTTACAAAATTTCCGAGTGCAATGTTACTGCTCAATGAACTGAAATTATGTGGCAAATAAAACCAGACACTGACAGCTTTTGCACTAGAATCTGCCTGACCATTGACTGAAAGAATGACAATGGTCAAAAAAGGGCTGCAATCTCAGCATGATTTGCCAATATACAGCAAACGACACAATGCGTTTTACAGAAAACCAGGGCTTCTCACAGTGGGTGAGAAGACTGAGCGCGGTCACAGGAGAGAACAGTCTTTATGCTACTGTAAATTATCAGGCTTCTGCTTCTGATTGTTTACAGTGAACTGCCTCTGAATAGTGTCACTTCCGCAGGGAAATAACTGACAAGCATAACTCTTAATCCTTTCGGTTGTCACACTTGAAATGTACTTTAATGACATGAATGCATGAACGGGAGAACAGAAAATAGGAGTGAGACAGTGGTGATGAGGGTGAAGGAACTATATTCCAATAAACTAATTCTGCTGGCCAATTTTAGCATGAGACATCAATTTGCTGCTGTGAATAGCCATGGGGAAAAAAATTGCAGAAACCACCATCAAACTCTCAGTGCAATTACATTAAAATTATACGTTTTATTCTTCACATTTAAGTGTCTCAAAGCATTTATTGTCAAAACCCTAGCATTCATGGAAAATCAGAAGATTCTGGAGACATTCAACACCAACACAAATCTAAAAGGGATAAACCAGTGATTATTGACCACTGTACACTGAATGAGATAAATTATTAAGAAGAGAGACTGTGGTGCCCAGCATCTTTTGATGTGTTAAAAAATACATATATAATTCTACAGATTTTCAGTGAATTTATTCAAAACTATAGGGATGCACATCACAAAATGGATGATGCTCAACGCAGACACTAATCACAGCTTTAAGAACATATCACATGTCAGAGACTATATAATATATTGTATTAGAAAAAACAACTAGTAATCTCTGCATACTGATGATTTATCATCATCATTCTGCATTACTGATCATTATAAGATATAAGATCATTAAAAAAACTAAAAGAATTTGCAGAAAATCACTATTTAGGCAATTTCAATGAAATCTTTCTGTAGACAGCAGTGCTTTATCCAGTCCAGTGCAAGGGCTTCATATTTCAGGAAACATTAAGCAGAATAAATTTTATTCAACGGAAATTTAAGAAGCTTTATGCTCTCATAATTTATCCCAAATACTGTCAGGCAGACAGCTAAAGAGTATGGACGTGTGACAAAAACCTCTCTTGCATGACTGGGAAGTCTAGAATCGTTAAACTCATTTTAAGACAAAGGAATAAAAACTATACAAGTGAGCATGGGCAAAACACAACAGACAATCATTATAGTTCATCACAGGGGTACAAAATGCATCATTGTTCAATACCCACTTTGCTCCTTTTGTACTCTTACACAAATTACTCAACTGAAAGGCTAATTGTGACTGAAAATTATTTTTCATTTGCTTGTATTATTCATGGCTCCTGTGTTTAACATTTTATTATGTATCAGTCTAGTGAAACTCTGCCATGCCCTATTTACAACATTGTAATGAGCCTGAAGAAACTACTTTATAAAACCACGACTAATAATGTTCTGATACAGACTTGTTTATTGGTATTATTAAAATGCACAAATGAGGTGAAGAAGGCGGAAATGGTCATGTGAGAGTAAGACAACAATGATGTGGGATAAGGCATTAGTTTTAATTAATTATTCTTGTGAATAGTATGAAACAGATTGAGTGTAGAATGTTTAACTCAGTTAGAAACTTCTACTTCACAGTAGCACTATGACACAAAATCTACTGTGATTCTTGGCAAAAACTGAAGGAGACAGGATTTATGGAGACACTGCAGGATTTAATAAAAGCATTATCACATTTAACAGGTCCTGCATCCAAAAGCATTATTGACAGTTTTCCTGCTTGTGAACAGTGAGCCAGAGTCATGTCAAGGAGAAACAAATACACTGTTGAGAAACAAAATCCAGTCTATCAGAAAACTAGTTTTTTAATAGAATTTAAAAGAAACAATGCCACTGTGTTGCAAACAAAGAGTGCCTTTAATGCAGCTACTGTATGTCTTTTATTTCTGAAACTTCCATCTTTCAATAAGCGAAACGCTCTACATGAAAGCTCTTTTTTTTTAAAAGAAGCTGTGTAATCTCCATGTCAGCAGTGAACTCCTTACCAACTCAAACCCATGTGGCAGAGGAAACGCAATGAGGAAACTCTAGCTTTTCTTCTGAAATCACCAACAATTTAATACACATTTTGATAAAATTATTAATTGTAAAATTCTAACTTGCCTGCTGCCATGTGCAGGACACTTTGATGTGATCTCTTAATGATGCTGTAGACATTATTTTCTATCTCCGTATGATTGGCTGTTATCTATAACTGAATTATCTATAATAACAAATATGCAGTTTAGAGGGGGGATTCACACTGTCTTAGAACAGATCACTTGCTACAGGCTGTATTCCCACCACAGACCAAAGCCAGAAAGTCTGCCATAAATTCTGTTTTACCCTTTCAGTACATCACCCTGCTACCACCTCCTCCTCTCCACGCATTTCAGCTGGATCTTTTTCAACACATTAATCATCATTGTTTTAATGAATTAACTGTGAAGTGAGGATGGCATTTTTTTTTTGTAAGATCTAAGAATCAATGGTAAATGTGTGTTATCTGAGTGTCACTTCCCATGTGGTAAAGTAATTCAAAAGAATGAGTGATGGAGTGGCACTCCTCATTCTAAATCACAAACTTCACCTTTTCAAAAACTGGAGAAAAAGAATGTCTAATGGGCTACGAACAAGAAACTGAAATTTGATTGGATTCCCAGCTCATTTCCACCTCATGAGCTCTGAATTTGGTTAAATATTCTGTTGGGACAGTATGGAACAGTGGTTTTACTTATGTGGCTAAAAGGCTGTGGGTTCATGTCAGCCCATTTGTATAAATAGCTACCAGAATTTACTGTAAATCGCCCCAGAATAGACTGGAGTCTTATCTTAGTCTTCGTTGTGATATGGGAAGTCCACAGATATTGGCCATCCTGACGAGATTCTAGGCTTGAGTACGTGTATGGGTATTCAAATTGGATTGATGTCTAACCAAAAACAATGTGAATAGTAGTATATAATAAACAGTACTCTCATGAATATAAAAGTGTTTGCATTAACACCACAGATTTTTTAAAAGCTCAAACTTTATTTATTTTGTTTATCCAACTGCAACATTAAATCCTCAATGTTAATTAAGGGATATCTTCCATGAGTATACAATTAATACAGAATAATTACTACGTAATTTCAATATACTCACTCGTAAGGATAAGGTGGTATTTTGACTTTTCTGGGTCCTATATTCTGAATGTAGATTTACTACACTGACAGCATGCCATATCCATTCAATGATGCCTGAATAAAGCAATTTCTTCAAATTAACCTACTATTAATTTGGGCCCAACAGAGTAGTATTCCTTCTGCTGGCTGCAACATTCCAGCCACAGGCGCAGATCGCCAAAGTGCCACCGCTCCGCCTGTTTTAAACTGCTTTGACAAAAACTTGTGTGAAGTTTTACACTGTTAAATCTTACAGTATACTAAGGAAAGGTTTCAGCAACTAAATTACCAACATGCCTAAAATATTTGGGAAACATATGTCAAGCAAGAATTACAACGTCTGTTTCCATGGAAAAACATCTATAATTAAAAGTGTTCACTTCAGAAGAGATATCCTTGGGGGAGGTCTGGTGTTTTAAATAAATAAAATGCCATTTAGCTAATGAAATAGTTATGTACAGAACAAGCTAACTGTGGGTGTGATTTTCTTTTCAATTAATCAGGAAAGGGTTTCTAGTCAGTTTTTACTAAGACTGCTTTAACTATTTCAGTCTCACCATGTCCCCTGTCTTGTTTATATAAAAGATGATTTGTGTTTGCAAACAGGTGTAAGCTTCAGTTAAGCTGCTTCCCTGAACTCTCCTCAAATTAATATCAATAATCTCTTCATCCAATTACAACACAACAGAAAATAGAAACTCAGCATGTTTCACAAAACATAGAGCTGTTTATGTTTTATATGGGAAACTAAATTGGCCAAAGGACACATGACATGACAAAAAATAAACACTGAAAATGCAGCGTACTATGTGTGCAGTACATTCTCTAGGTATAAAGTTCAGTGGAAACCAGTTGCATGTGTGTCAAACCTTATTGCTACAGCTTAAGCATATGTGTTCAAGCAGTTTGAGTGGGCAGCTGTGTCAGCATGCGCTGGCAGCAAAGGAACAAGTAAAGGTTAATTCCACAGTGATAAACAGAAAGAAACAGCAGTTTCACCTGTTGAGTCTTCTTCAAGTGTCAGACTCAGCACTGTTTCTTCTCATTTTTAGCATGGAATTAACCTTGATTCTTACGTGTTTAACGGCCAAATGTGAACACAAAGAAGGTATTCTGAAACCCAGCACATTTTATATGTACTTCATCAGTATCGATTTCAGAGAGAATTTTACCTCCAATTATCATATACTGCAAAGGACAACACAGCCAAATTTTGTGCAAACGATTCAAAACATTTCTAAAATTTTCAGCAAGATTGTTATTTGTATTTTTTCCAGTACAGATACAAGCCTTAGCATTAGGAAAAATGTAAATGAATTCCCTTGATGAGTGATGTGACTTTGCACAGCTAGAACTATAGGATACTTATATAAATTGGTTTGTACGCACATGATTGCATGCCCTCTCTAAACACAATCAATTTATTCATTTTGAGGCACCAGTATAATAGGAGAGTCCTGGAAAAATAAAAAAAAACTAAACGAATCTGATATTCTGCATATTGAGACCCAAGCAAACATACAAATGGAAGCACATACTCATTAATCATAATCTTATTCAGCAACTTGTCAACGAAAGAAAACAAGCTGACCTTGACCAACAGCTGAATGCTAAATAGCTATGGAGCACAACATGCATCCCAGTGTTACTGCTATATTACAAAGTACAGAACTTAGAGATACTTTAGCCTGATACAGCAATGTTTTCTAAAGTAAAAAATATTTAAACCAGATAATTATGTGTATTATTACTGTTCTAAAGAATTCCCCCAAATATGTCTTTATAAAACTATAACTATTCCAAACTAAAATAAAAGTTCTATTCAAGTGTGATGAAGCATGGAATTATTAATGAACTGGAATCATCAGAAACCAGAAAGCCTTGAAAATGGAACTTAATCACAACTAGCATTTTCAAGGGAATGGAATTACAAATTCCACTGAACAACACCCATTTCTAAACAAATGCATTGTAGTGAACTGTTTTAACAATCAGTTTTTAGGCTTTGCTTTTCCTTTACAGGAGTGCATATTCTGTGACAAGATAATACCCTGTTTCTCTTCATTCACATTCAACTTTTGAAAAGGTTTGAAGTGCAAGATGAATCGAGAACAGAATGCATGCTGAGCATGGAAATAGTATTTTTCTGTTGTTTCCGACTTTAAAGATGAAGCACATAGGTTCTCAGCAGTTCCGTTTTGTTGCCGATTACATTGATAATCCAGTCTTGGAAGCACTGTGACAGCAGTGTTGGTACAAATCAGGAAAGGGCCAGCTTTCATCCTGTATGGTGGCCTCGCTTGCTCAGATGAACACCCAAGTAATCATAATCCACATGCATACCCCATACATGTCTGGAACACTTCAGGACTGTTCTTGAATTTCACATGACTGAGCTATCCGAGGTGAACTGGATGTGATGACTGGGAAAAGACAGCTCCAGGTCTTGTTGCAGGAGGAAGAGGAGGTAGAAAGATCAAGAGGTTCTGCCTGATTCAAGCAGTTTTTTTGCTTGGCCCAGATCATGGCTACTTGATTTAAGACAGCAGCCATATTACCCTTAAGTTTACAACTGGCAACCCACTGAAGCTCAGCAGGTGTGAGCCTGGCCAGTACCTGGGTGGGAGACCTCCTGGGAAAGCTGAGGTTACTGCTGGAAGAAGAGTTAGCGGGGCCAGCAGGGGCTGCTCACCCTGCAGTCTCTGTGTGTAGGCAAGTGAGGAAAGTCAACAAAAGTAAGTCTTCAGTAACCTTACAAAGATGTCTTGGCATCATGATTTGGTCTCTTTACACTTTGGAAAAAAGAATAATCGCTAAAGCAACATTCACATATTGCACAGTGAATCATTTAAAACACTTCTTATATTCTTAGCTATACATCCTTTATAAGGATTAGGCTCGTAGTACGCATGAACTGCTGACAAACAAGGTCACCTCACTGAAAGACTCCACTGTAATCTGCAGCAGTAATACTATCACTGACCTTCCTTTGGAAATATCAATTACCTGAGCCAAACCTGTCCACCAGAAGACCCTGATGTTAGGCCTACCAGCCTGCAGCCATTATTGCATACCGGCTTCATGTGCATCTGTGGAAAGACTCCTTGGTGTGCCAGGCAAGGTTTTCAGGCTTAAGCGGGGCAAACTAGGGATGTCAAATGTGAAGGGCTTATGATGTATCAGCCAGTGATGATAATCTGCAAGAAGAGCTTGACTGTTTCAGAAATAACACTACAGTCGACACTGCATATGGTAAAATCAAAATTAATGTGCTTTCTCGCAGCTCTGGGGCCCCGAGTTCAGTTCCTGGGGTGCTATCTGCATGGAGTTTGTATGTTCTCCCCGTGTACATGTGGGTTTCCTCCTGGTGCTCTGATTCATCCCAAAGTCCAAAGACATAATAGTAGGTTAATTGGCTTCTGGGAAAAAAGTGGCCCTCGTGTGAGTGTGTCTGTGTGGTCCCTGCAATGAACTGGTGCCTTTCCAGGCTGTATCTTGCCTTATATCCGTTTGCTGGGATAGGCTCCAGCTCCACCGCGACACTGAATTGGATAAAGAGGTTACAAAATGGATGGATGTACCGTAATATGTCATCTCTCATTCTTGCTATTAAAACGTGGCAATCAAATTTACAAAAGTTATATTGTGTGAATGTCTCTGATCTTTTAATTAAAAATGATAAAAGTTCAAAATGAATTGAGATTAGTGAAAATGACCTTAATCTGCTAATTAAAAACAGCATTTGCATGGGGAAAACCAGGATGACCTTATGCCAATATTCTTCAGTGACTCATCTGATAGAAAATGTCAAGTGTGAAACTGCCACTGTAAAAAATGAGGAATAATCTTAAGTGTATAAATATATGTACCGCTGTTTAAAGAATCGGGTTCTTAGTACTATATATCCGTAAATGAGAAAAGAAAATTCTTTATCTTATTACTATAAGATTTAAAGTATATATACTATGGGCTGTATACAACAGGCTTAAACAAATTAGAAAAAAATCTCCTGCCTGACAGTATCACAACCACCATGTAACTTGATCTCTTCAGATTCAGTAGCTAAGCAAGGTTGGGCCTGGTCTGTACTTGGATAAGAGACCTTGTGGGCTGCTGCCACTGCAAGTATTGCTGGCAGACTAGTAGGTGGCGCTCTTCTAAACTAGTGCCCCGACATGACGCCTGGGGACACTGTACTGTAGGGGGTGACATTCCCCGGGATGAGACCTGAATTCGAGGACTTGACTATATCCTAGATCTAGGACCTAACTTGGATCTTTCTAAAAAAAAACTATTTTTCCCCACAAGATTTCAACAAAGAACTTTTCAAAAGATGTGGTGTCCAGGCTTAATTTCGGCCTGGGATTAGACTATCAGGTGAAGCAATTTCTAACTTCATTGTCTGATCTGTTGCGTGTAATGGCTGGCCACAGGTCACCTAGGTGGGTGCTGCGCTTCAGTGGTGGATGAAATGAGTTGCTTTCACTGTATTAAGTGCTTTGGGATGAAAAATGCTATATAAATGTAAGGGACTGAACAGAGGATAAAGATTCACCGATACGCTTTTTGTGTTTACTTCCTGGTTTATCATGTACTACACATTGTCTGTTGAGTCTCGAAAATAAAAAGGTGCATTAAAAAAAACAAAAACAGTATTTTGCAATTAACACCTTGGTTCTGGAAGGGTTCCTGAAAGCAGTAAACATGAGTAGTCTTCAGTTTCCAAATCAGTCACGCTAGCGTATTAGCCTATGTAGGCAGATTCGTTTGCTCTTACAGATGTACTATTCTCCCTCAGTGAAGCCTGGTAATGACCAGACAAATCCCAGCCTGACAGTATCTCTTTGCATGCCCTGCACTGCTGACATAATGAACAACATTCCAGGCTGTCCTGCCTTCCCCACAATACACACAACAGTCACTCTTCAACAGCCTTAACCTAAATCAATAATTTACAGAATAAGAACCTCTATAAATAGCCCTTTGCCTACTCCCTCATTTTCTCTTTTACAGAATCACTTCATATTCCCGAGCTTGAAAAATATATTGTCCCCATCAGTGCTGTGCACTCAACATAACTGCAAAAGGAGGTTGAAAGGGTCAGAATTAATTTCATATTCATTCTCACTGTTTTGCCCTCCTTTCTGTATTTAGTAGCTGCCATATTAAAGCAATTGCTACCTCTTAACCACAGCGAATGATTATTTTGTGGACCGAGGGAAGCTGGCAAGTAGGTGTGAAATAATTTTCTGCTCTGGATTGCTAATACTACACAGGACAGACACATAAGAACAATAAAGATGAACTGCAGGGCTTAACCGAATATGATATGTAGCTAAATCCTGGGTGAAAGAAGAACACCAGGGAATGTTCTGCGGGGAATGAGCTTTACAATAGTGAACTACGCTGAACCTCATCGTTCATGCAGATATTCAAACAGCAATACTCAATTGTGTACAATTGTCTTTAATGAAAAACATTCAAACAAAACAAGTGTCAGCGCCAAAGGCTAAAGCTGATTTTGCATGCAGTATTCAGATGACTGAATCAGCTTCGCCTTTGTCCTATAGAGATTAAAGTCTGACAAATTGCCAAATGACTGCATATAGCTAAATCACACAGATACAGTAATTTGCCAAGTCTATGTCCTGCGCACGTTTGCAGTGAAATGAAAATGTTTAATGACTAAAAATTGTCCCAAGCCAGAACTTAATTGCAATAAGAACATTTGAACGGTCGCAAACGAGTGGACTCCACTTGGCCCATCTAGCCGTTTGGGTTGTTAGTAGCTGATTAATCCAAGAATATTATCCACCTGTTTCATAAAAGCAAATGGGGTATCGGCTTCAGTCATCTTTCCCCTCAAACTGAACTTTATTTTCCTAGACTGTTTGCAAATGGGCACTTTTCTCACCGCTGCACTTTTCAGACCGCATAATACGGACTGACCTGACATGATATATGGATGCTACCACCTCCGTTTTCATCTGATGGACCACTTCAGCAGATGGAACAAAGCAAATCTGGGAGGCGGAGGCTCCATTCTCTAGGCAACTATCTCTGCACCTAGTCTCGGTATGGTTCTAATTTTTAGAGTTAGAGTATCACATGTGTTCACATGAAACAAATAAAAAGGACAATCTGGACTTAAATTTGTGTAAGAAATTTAAAAATACAATTCATTAAAAATAACCAGGATAATGAAGACGTTGCACTAGATAAAACAAATAATTTCACTTCTTCCTCAAAGTACCGTTTGGAATGGGCTGGTGTTCCCAGAAGAAATCATCTGAGTTTTGTACCAACAAGTGGAGCTGTAAAAGAACCTTCTTTCCCAAAGGAAATAGAGCATCTCACCTGCTTTGTTGGTATGTAATATTTATGCTGTGGGACAGTCTCCATTGAGACATGACTGTGTTCCAAGCCCAGAAATGTCCTGGAGCAAAGAACTAGGTTTCCAGTTTGCAGGAATTTAACAACTCCCTTGAATACCATGTTACAGTCTCAAAACCAAAAGACCAATAAAACTGTAATACCATAGTTCACAAAGCCTTAGCCAGAGTACTGTACTATTTTAATTAGCCTGGGTGTGGGTACTCACTTACTGTGAGCAGCAATTCCCAGCAGCAGAGAAGAACTGCCCTGAACACCACTGCAATGGAGCTGATCAAGGAGGCGTACCTGTAGGACTGCACAGTGTTAGTTCTAAAAAGTCTACCCCTTCTTTTTGTCCTAAATCTGGTCCAATTTATGGGGTGAATAATGCACGTAACATTGTGTCTGAGAGTGCCGTGTGAGGTTCTGCAGCAGACAAAACAGGACCGCAGTAACAAGGAGGGATTAACATTCCCAATGAATTTAAACAATTTGTGTGGGCAGGGATTTTTCCCATGTCTTACCTAAAGCCTAAAGCATGTTTTTTGTCACTTTCCTGTTACCAATTAACTTCTCAAACAGTAAGAACACAGAAGCTTTTCTATGCTTTTTAAATCCCAAATTATACAAATCATCCATATAGCACTTTAGAAAACATTCATACATATTTCATCATGCCTCGGTTCAGATCTTGTTGTTGATCTGTAGGGCTGTACAGTTTTAAGAACCAATTTTAAGTCTATAAATTACAATTAACACTGTTGACATAGTATCTATATTTAAAGACCACATTTCTTCATTAAAATCCAGATAACACTGGTAAAACAAGATAAAATATTTCACAAAGGGAAAATTCCTTAAACATTTCCATTTTAAAGTTGTAGCAGTAGATAAAGTACCTTGCAATACCCTACTGGCTTCATGAAACACAGGCACGTTAAGACACTTGTTACTATCAAAAAACCAAACATCAGTGATTAATCAAATCTGAAGGATTCATCTAGTAATTGTGTGAAAGAGTGCTTTTTAAAATATGATCCGGGACACAAAGCAATTAGCTTGTGATTTTGTTCTGTGCATCATTTGCTCTTCAACAGAATGAAGGCTCTTTCAAGTCAACATATGAATACATCTTTCAGATAATGGCCTTGATTTGAGTGAACCAATTAAAACAAAAACAGAAGCTGGCAGAAGGTATATTCTTCCAAAAAGGCTACTGTGAACATTTTGCCCTACAGATTAAAGAAGACAAAGCCAGCCCCATTTCTCAATTCCTAGCAGTCAATCTAGTCGGCCATTTTCCATTAAATCACCCATCACTTCAAAAAACAAGTACTCAACAATAAAAGGTCCTTAACACATTATTATACTCGGGAGGAAAATGAGTGGATGGACAAGGCTGAAAGGAGAATTAACGGTCGAAAATACTTTGGTGTTCATTTTAGCACACAACCCAGTCACTCAAACAATAAAAGCATTAATGTAGGCAAAGTTGTGAAACTATGTATTTAAGCATCAAAAGAATGAAATGGGTGTGAGATTAGTGCTTTTGGACTGTGACTTAAAATACTTCAACACCTTCTCCTCTGGTTGTTTTTCTTCACAGGTGGTATGATGTGATCTTTAACGGTAATTGGCTTCACATTCCCAAATGAGTGGGATGGCCATTTATAGAGTGGTGAAAAAAATGCAAGGTGAGTGCTTTTTAAAGGTCACTGCAACATTCTTGTTTTTACACAATGCTGGGTTTTGCCTGTGGCTGAGAGCTAAAGCTAAAAAAAAAAAATGCAAATTCCTTTCCAGCAATCTCTAAGGTAAAATGCACTGTTTCAGGAAATTATTTTTTAATTACAAACCACATACACTGTTTATATTTTCAATACCTGTCAAAGATGTCTGGCTTTAAAGAATGAGAACTGTTAAAGCTGAAAGGAATTTAAGTAATAACTTAATATTTTGATCGTTTCACACAACAAAACTAATCTAAAGCTTACAATAAATATATATCTTAAAACTTCAAACAAAAAATTAAACTGTGCAAAAATTCTGCTGAGAAAAGGTTCTATCCTATGTCAAGTACAAGTGGATTAGTTCCTTTAATAAACCATTTTGGGACACCTGTTCTGTCCTTTAATTTGTAATCTCCATGCCTGATTGTGGTCAAGTGAAAACAAAATCAAATTAAATATGTATTAGATTGCTGTAAGCCATTTATAATCACGGTCCTCAAACTACACCCATCAAGGTTATTGCTCACCTCAAGGCAAAGTCCTCTCTGATTTCCTAAATAAACTAAGGAGACAATTAGCTACAATGACTTTTCATAATTCAAATCTTTCTTTTTTAATTACTTTAATTGCAAATATTAAAGCTAGACCAGAACCGGAGATGCGGGTCGTTCTCTGCATACACGCAGACAATTGAAAACTGCTCGCATTCTCATTTAACATAACTGAAGAAGACGGGATTTTCCTCTTAACCTTCATAAATTCACAAATAGGGAAGACAGATTTTGCAGCATTTTTAAAGACAGACAAAGGGCTCTTTAATGTCAAGGCAAAAAACTGCATTTTGCATTTTGAACAGATTTTCTAGGGCCAGTAAAGTTTAAAACGCAACACGGTTGGTTGAGCTTTACCTAGTACAGCTGTTTTCATATTTTAGCGCTAACACTCAAATCTTCTGCTTTTCTTGACAGTAGGTCAACTGAATTCAAAATGTTTAGCCAAGAGGTTCACACCACCTGGGATGTTAATGCTAAGACACAGACTGACAAAGTAATTCAAATTCCTGAAAAGAGAAAACCTCTAAAAACTATTCTGACATCCATCTAACATTGTTAAATGTATGACAATTACACCCTGACCATCAAAAAGAACTTATAATTGCATCAAATGCAGAAATATATCGTCAGAAAAATATAATTATTTGCAGCAGGTAAAAGGGCATTTTATCGAACAAACAGGCCAGATCCACAGGAGTCTTCTGACAAATTCACAAGCAAACAGTGTGTGGCTGCTGCTGGAAGCAATACTAGCTGCACATGTAGGACACATGCAAGTTGCAGATGCTGTCTTGTGGGTTTCCATCTCATTCATTTGATAGAGCCTGGACAAACAGGTTCTCTGAGTCCTAGGTACCCCATGGAGATTTAGCTCATCTTAAGAATGTTCAATGGGGCTCAGGTATTCACTGAAATGGATCATGGTCAGTCATGTATGATCAATTCATCAAAACGACGATAAAAGCATTAATCTAGATCCACAATCCATATGCTCCATTTTTCAAAAACATAAATACAGTGATACAGTATCACTGTCTCTTTTAATCTTCAGGACATAAGACAATACAACAGTTTGGTACAAAATGAAAAATATGGTTTAACTGAGTATGCTTGCTTAACAAAGCCAATTAAGGTGACTGAATCTGTGTGCATCAGTTAGCATCCATTTTTGTACTATTTCAACTTTTATAAATGATGGAGAAAAACTGAGATTTCAATTTACTTCCAGAGCCACCTACTGTATCATTAAAAGATATACATTTCAAGCCAGTGCCAAATTGTAAACTTTGCATCATTGTTACAGTGGTTACTATAAAATGGATTACAACTGGACAGCAGCCAAAAACAGCTTCACAGAAGACTCTGGCATTTTTCTGGAGATATTTATTATGTATGTATATTACACTTATTTACTTACTTTAATACTCCATTATTCTGAGATGCTAATGCAATTTATGAATTTACAGTGCAAGGACAGAACATATTACCCAATTTAATGTGGTTTAACACATTGAGGTAAGAAAGAAAACACAATTACCATCTGAGGTATTTCATTATGATTTTTTTCCAGATTCGTTTTACACAGCTGCCTACATTTGTTGTATAAGGTATGCCAAACATGCAGCTGATCAAAACAACTTTAAAAACAAAACTGGTCCGCTATGATTGTGCCTACACACTAAAGAACTCTCCTTTATCTCTTCATAAAACATTTTCCTCAAAAGATTACTTTCCTATTGCTGGGATGGTAGATTTGTAAATACACACTGCACGTAAAAGAAAAAAAAAGGAGGTATGAAAAATGATAACTTACAACAAATGCAACAGTTAGAAGCAAACCCACTGAATGGAAAAAAATCAGAAGATAACAGCCTGGACAGATGGTGTGGTATCATGCATAATTGAAAATCTGAGAGATAAAAGGAGTTTCAGATTGAAGAGGAGAAAACACAGCTCTGTAGCTGCACACCAAGCTTTGAAACTGAGCCTTCCTGGGCCATCAATAACTGGAGATATGCAATACACACTTCGATCGCTCAACAATCTCACTGTGATTTCACGAGAGAAGAACTGGACTAAATTTCATCACTTGCCAGTCGGCACTAGGAAATTAAAAACACAAGCAATGTACCCCTTGTTTCAAACAAAAACCAAAGAATCTTATGCTTCTCCTGTCTTCACAAACTACAGTAGCAGAATTAAGTCACAAAGCATCTCATTGCCAACCAAACCAACAGATTGGCATTTTGTTTTATCGAAAGTCCTTTTATAAGGCGGAAATTATCAACTGACAAAAACAATTTCAGCTCTCAGTTTGACAGCAACTTTCGTGTCTATTATCGCGAATGCAAAGAATCCCGTTTGTCTCTTAGCCACGCTTCTCAGAAGAGCTCTTCTCAATCTTGTAGAAATGAATCGAATCATGAAAGATTCACCTGGATCCCGTACTTTCATTCATTTGAAAGCTTCAACAGAAATGCGAACTATTTGAATAAACTTGTAGATTTAGTTTTTATTACATTACTTTGCATAGGTGAAATGGAAAAAAGTAAGGATGTCCTTTCTTGAGCACACTGAAGACAAAAATCTCTTCACTGAACACGCAGGGAACCTGACGTGCTTTCAAATATTACTTTCCACACAGTAGAAGACCAACTACACATGCTCATTTATAAAGGTTTTTTTTAATAACGGCCTCTTTCCCCTCACATCTTAAAAGACTGAACAGGGAAACACAGACTAAGGAACATAGAGACATTATGAGTTAAAGCTCCAATGACAGTCTGGATTCTGAATTCTTATACCCTCGTGTGGAATTCGAAAAAACCTCTTGCCTTTTTGGATTAAACAGAGCAGTTTAGTGCTATTTAATTAATGCACATTACCTTTCAGTTGTCAGCACCAACGTCCTGAGCTTTTGTTTAGTTTTCTAAATATTCTAAGAATCAGAGGTGATTAAAGGTCGATACTTCTGGCAAATCCAGCAGAATGCACACAAGAAAATTAAAAAAGTGCCGGAAAGCGACAGATTATACCATCAAGCTTTTCCAGTGGTGTTCTCGCGATTCGGACTCCGAGGCCTCAGATTGAGATGGGGAGATTGGGCTTTTCTTACAGGAAAAGTCAAAACTCAAGAAACTAGTGTCTACATACTGTATGACAGGCTCTGGCAGTAATTACACCCCAGTCATCTCAAAGCTAATTAAGTATAAGAAAAATACCATAATGAAAGCTAAAGGGTAAAATAAGAAATTACAGTCCTGTATTTATTCACTACAAAAAGGAAGGTTAATTTGATCTGTTTTCTAATATATGAAGATTTTCCAGACCATTAGCACTTAGTGTTGTTCATGTTAAAATATGGCAACGTTTAAAGAAAAATGACAGTGCTAGTTAAGTAAAGTTGTTCAGACAAATCTCTGGATGATTAGGCAAGATCTGCTCAGAATTCACAGTATGAAATATTTATATACTATCAAATCTCCTCTACATAATACAAGCACTCTACCACAATGCTTTCTCTTTACATGAACACCTGAGCAGCTCTTCCTCTGAAATGACAAGCTTCTGTTATTTTATCAATGACAAGAAAAAGATTTGTGGTTTTATCAATCCACTGGAGAACTCTGTATTCACACTGAAGTAATTTTTTTATACACTCCATATTTAAGCCTTTGTGCTACGATGCACATAAACCACACTTACAAATATTTTAAGGATAGGGAACTCTAAACACACTACAAACTTTCAAGTAGAAACTACTATTTAAAACCAAGAAGAGGAGACAAGCTGTGAGGGTATAGATTAAAATACCCAGCCATGTTGTTGAAGCTGGCACCTCAGTTTCTTTCAAAAATGGCAGGATGAGTTTCTTGGATCTATTAGGTACTACCTAATAGACCTACCAAGTCGGCCCGATTAGCTGAATGTCCTCCTCTTGCTTATAACCTTTCTAATGTTCTTATGAACAATAATAATTTCTTATGGAGAGAGAATAATTTGTATTAACTCGTAAGAATTAAAGTAATAACCACAATTCAGTTCTACCCTTTAGAGTCAATTGTCTAACATCTTTACTGTGAAGGAGAAAAGTCAGTAGGACAGATGTTTGGCATGAAACTGGCTCTTTCATCTTTACTGATGACACGAGTAATTGCAAAGCAGCAGAATGAATTCTGAAGTTTAAAGAGAAAGTTTGTTTGCTTATGTAGAAGAAAATCTTTCCATACTATTCAGGTAGCAGTTCACCATGCAGCATTACAATGACCCAAAACATATGGCCAACCCAGGAGTTGAGTTTGAGGGAAATAAAAAGGTGGAAAATCTTAGGCTCACCAAGTCGACAGATTTAAATCCAATTATGCCTTCCGAATGTAAAAATGTTTGTTCAAATGCAGTCACAACATGTCAGTTCATTCTGGCCACAAACGGGTAAAAACACATTGTGAACAGCAAATGTTCAAAGGGATATGCAACCAAATATTGATTATTAGTCTGAACTGTACTTAAACTGAATGTATCCCAACACTGTTATGGTCACTTGCGATCTATAAATTATCAAATTACCACATACTGTAGGGTACAGCAAGCAAACATACAGCAACTATACAGTTATAAACTGTCATCCATTTCCATCTGAAATTTAAATATTTCTGAATACAGCATACAGTTATGTCGTAATTCTAAATATAGCCAAAGGAAATAAAGAACTGATTCTAAAGGAAAGTTCAGCTGTTCTTGAAGGGGAATCCCCTGGCATTCTGAAACACTATGTAAACTGATTTTATTTTTTGAGAAAATGTAACCCCAAAGATATGCTTTTCGTTAGGTCAAGGAATAGTAAGTAGTAACCTCCTACTAGACTAGAATCAGTTTAACTTTTCAATTTCAACCCTTATCAGGGTGTGCCCATTACACGGAGGATACATTTCTACAGAAAGTCATCACATTCACAACACAGTTTGTTCAGGTTCATACACTGCAAATGGGGAAACATAACAAATGATGTAGGCCTGCCATGTATCCGCATGGAAAGCTTGCACGCTTTTATAAAAAAGGAATTTTCTTAGCCCCTTTCCAAAAGCACTGCAGTGTAACTAGCAAGCCATTGCCATCAGCCACAGCTGCTTGACCTGAGAATGAACTTGATGTTTTATTTCAACTGCTATTAAAGGCATTTCACATTAACTAGAGCTGTATTACGGTTATTTACTCCTCCAGTTAATTTTTCCAAATTAACCAACCAAAAAAATACGACTTAAGCAGCACTGTGCAATCCATTTCTCAGCGTCTATTGCATCCAACTCCTTGGAGCATTCTACTTATGTTGCTCTCGTATCAGCACATGAGGCCAGCTGACTCAATTTTGACAAATTCAGCAAATCACTAAATAAATGCATACAGCTAGCTACATGTAACATATATATATGAGGATCTGAAAATCCTGATCTAATTGAAAAAAGATTAAGAAAACTCCTTTATTATTGTAATTTACAAGAAGGCTCACTTTTTCTATCAGGCTTTAAGCACAAGAAAAAAAGATATACAGGAAATTCTTATGTTTTACATTGTCTATTTCTGTACTGGAAAAAAACCTGTGGTTCCAGAAAAAATAATAAAAAGGGAAATGGCAATAACAACTTCCCATTATTTTTAAGAGGAATGGTTAAATTCATGGTTTACATATATGCTACTATCATTCTGAGTGGATTGTTTGCTTGATTGTCTCTCCTGCCAATGAGTTCACTGCAATAGAATTGTTCCTACCAGAAACGAAAAAATTTTAAACTAGTTTTTCAGCCAAAAATGCTTTCCCGCCAATTCACAACTGTCAACACTGGCTTCTGAACTTTAAATCACCCACTCCGAACTCCGCCTTTGATGGCAAGAGAGATCCCGTCACAAGGATGAAACGCTCTGACTTCAGGAGGGCGATTCTTCCTCGCCTCGTAGATGCATTTGCGTGTCTGAACATGTCACAGTGTTAATCCTTCTTAGTGCTCCCTGTGAAAACAAGCCAGCCCACTTTGCGCCACTTCCACTTTCCGATACAGCCTCATCATTCTTGTGGCGCTGGAAATCATTTATCCACGCAAAAGGGAAATAAATATCTCGTCTGGAATCTGTGACATTTCACTACCAAATTATGTCCATTAAAAGCCCCACATGAGAATGATGTTCTTGTAGTTGGGGTACATTAACAGAGAGAGGTCAAGTGCATTTTGAACTTAGGAACTAAGGTCACCAATGTAAGCATTTAAACCTCCTTGAGCTCAAGCTTCAGCTATGTATGCTAGAATAACACAAGTGGTCTTTCAAGGGCCAGTCCTATGAAACTGGGGTGGTAGGAATGAAGGCACTGGCAAAGACAAAGCAAGGACTTCCTCTGCCTTTAAAAACCCTCCCCGTTTTCCATTAGCGCAAAACAGAATATGATAATGGAACCATGTCTAGATAAGAAGGTGCTTATAAATCACTTTAAGTGCTGTATCTCGTACCTACCAGGCTGTGGGAAAAGGAGCAATACGAAACATTACAGCAAAAGATAACAGAAGAGTCTCTTTCCAACTACGTATAATCAAGACCCTCCATTCAACACAAAGAACATATAGGCCTTTGTAATGCTTGACTTGCAGCTACATAAATAAAAGCACAGGCCTCTAGTGATGTTTTTGCAACTGTGAACTCTTCCTTTCAAATTACAGCTCTTACTCCCCTCAATGCTGTCGTTTCAATTTGGTAATATTCTGTAGGACTTGTGCTGCAAACAAGATTAAATCATGTTTATTCTTACTTTGCAAACATGAAAAGGGCCCCCAAGGCGCAGTCGGAAGAGGCAAGGAGCAACATACAACACTGTCATTCCACATTTACAATTTAAATTCCTGTTAATGTGGAAAAAAAAATTGTCCTCCAGTTTCACGGTCTCCGAGAAGAAACGGGGATCGCAAAACAAATGTCTGCCCCTTCTACTGTGAGTTGATCCTTACCACAACAGAAAGCTCTGTCTGTGCGGCCAGTAAGAAACCAGTTGCCTAACAGTTTCTTTTGTCCATGGCACAGTAATTAAGGTCTTTTTTTTTCCCTCTAGTTCTCTTAGAAGGAAGAAATCCAGCTCATTTATATTTAGAACCTCTATAAAAACAAACTGTGTAGCTATCTGTGTATACAATTACAGTAATAAGCAGTAGTTTATGTGGTTTGCAATAACATAAAATCATTTCTCCAATGTCATTTCATTATGTCCTGTATGACACAAAAGCGCAAATTTAAGCATGAAGAGGTGCTCAGCATACAGTATAGTCCAACACGGCAGTAGTAGAAGACAAACTTAGGACACTGTCTTAAATCAGTCATAACCATATGCTGCATTAATACAAAATTGTTAATTATGATCTGAATTACAGTAGAAAAAACACTATATTAGTTTATTATTGTCAACACAATCTATATACACCAGAATAAATATAACTACTACCAGAATACAAGAGCAACCACCAGTTGAACGCAATCTGAAACATATCAAAGTGTGAATTATCACCAATTCTTAGAAAGAAAAAGATTAATGATCAAAACTGAATACTGGAATAATTCATAAGTAAGTGACTTCAGTCAGTTAGGTCAAACCATTAATGTGGGACTAGATTAAACACCACATATATTCAGTATTCAGTACCACAGTACTCAGTTAAAAAAATAAAGGCTTTATTAATTCTCATGGGGCCTTTTCAGTTCACAACTGCACAAATTTTGTTGCTGTTACTGTTGTTTTCTTTCATGGATTTTATCTTCCTGTACAAAAGAACTAAAACAAGCCTCTGGCTGCTGTAGAAAGTGGAAGGGTTTGTTTCCTGAAGTTCATACAAAGAAGCAGGCACAATGCAAATGGCTGTGATGGATCGCAGGCTGAATATTCTTCTTTTGTCCCTCTGGTATGAAGGATCCAAAGAAATGGAAGAATGCAGCTTTCACGATAATGCACTGTACAGTCTCTCTGTCATCAAACAAAGAAGATGAGCAGAGCTGAATCTTAGCCAAGAGCTGCACTTTCCATTATCTAGACAAGAACAGCTGCAGAGACACACCCAGCTCTGGATGGCAGCATTCACCACCATAATTAGCATACGTTTGTTTTTTTTTACATAAAGCCTCTATACACTGTATGTATTGACATACAAAATCTTCGCTCCATATACATGTCCCCAGGACATAGACTCCGATGAGCTTTTGTTTAAAGAGGCATGAAAAATTTTCACTGCATGCCTACCATGCCAGCCCTGTTCTAAAGCATCAATGTTTTGCACTTTTTGTTTCCAAAAGCTTTTTTCCCTAGTGTAAGCCTACAGCTCTTATGGAGGCTCAAGTACGTGGTCTTCGACTGGTTGCGGAGATCCCTCTTAAATGAGAAGCCGCATGAAGAGTACAATAGGCTCAGCAAAGATCTATTCTTCGGGTGCAGAAGAACATTCCGAACGAGCCTCTACAAGATAAGACTGAGAAGAGTAGGAAAAGCCATTTGCCTTGAATTTTCGGGTTGCGCAAAAGTTACCAAAAGCGTACATGCCGCGAATAGATTTAAAAAAAAAATGTAAAGCAGTACTTAGGCCTTGGGACTCCCAGATGAAAGGTGGTCGGTTCGAGCCCTCGTGGTAGACAGTGAAGATGTAACCTTGAGCAAGATATTTCAAACCAATCCACTCCACCCAGGTAGTGCAACGGGTAGCAGCACTCCTAGTGGCAGCACTGATGGGCTTGTGTTCCTTAAAGGTGAGAGCCAGAAATTCTCAACCCATTAAGCACTACAGAGACCAGGATAGGCTCTGGCCTGATGAGCCACTAGGCGTGAGCATGCACTTCAAATAATGTCAAAGATTTTATTTCCATGCCGCTCCTCCTGAAATCCATTTTAACGGTCTTTGAGACACCGTACCTACTGTGTTTAGTACATACCAAACAAGAATATACAGTGCCTTCCAGCTTTACTCATATCCCCAGTGAAACAGGAACATAAAACGTTAGTTCATGTGCCCTGCTGCAAATAGTCAAAATATATCATAAGTGTAATCTTAATAGCACTGCACAGAGCAAAGTCATACATGTCAGAAGTAATTTAGGTCGATACAACAGGGCCTTGTAGTGGTTTAGTACAATATAGAAATGGTTAATGACCCATCCGGACTAAAAGTTGGAACTGTGATGAGCGAATATGGGAGATGATGTGACATAACGGGACTCCTGAGCCTGCAGGTGGCAAAGGAGCAATGTTGATTCAACACTGGGGCGACTCCAAAAACAAAACAAAACCGAACTGGAGTGGCACTTCTCAGAAATCTTCACACTACAGCTAGGGACACAGAGGAATCCGATGAGAACTTCACTGCCTGAGCATAAAGGCAAAGAATTCAATGACTTTTTGAAGTCTCATTTCAAAGTCATTGGCCAATGCATCACATCTACTTGTAGCCTTAATCACACAAAAATGTGTAACAAAGGAGTTTTTTTATTACTTCAGAATGCAAAAACGTGCACATATGCAGGACACCACATATAAAATGCACAAATTTGTCATTTAAATGTACAGACTAACCCTTGTTCCCTTTTCAGTGCATTAAAATGCGGATTTCTCAGAGATGTGGCACTTTTTCTTTTGTACAGCGTCTGTGTGAATGGTCACATTTCTGAGAACGTATCATTTCACTGTTGATGTGCACGAGCCTTAACACCTCCTAACGTCTCAGGGGAAGACAGAGCACTGCATCAGTCCCGACAGCTTAGCTTGTTTAATTGCAATACATGTTTAAGTATGTTATACTCTTCATGAATTCCGGCCATTAACGGAAAAGTTAATTTGTGGAGCAATTCCCCCGAAAGTCCACATTGAATCACTTATATCAGGACACAACATAGAGCTTTAAAAAAATGCAGTCTGAATATTTTGGTCTAAAATCATGAACATTAAGTGTTTATGAGAGATTTTTTTTTAAATTGCATGAAGTCTTTCTGCATCAATTTTTTTTTACAGTTTTTGATTTTCCATAACTGAAAGCAAAAGTTTGATAACCATTTTTAAGCAGCATTTTAATCTCCCCAATTAAATGTTTATTTTTGAGTCATGCAAGCAGTTTATTATACGGTAATTCTCTTTAACATTTCTATACCACAAATTGATTTTAAGAAACTAAGCATTCTTGTAAAGCTTGAGTGGGATTGTGTTTTCTGCTGACATTCACAGTTACTCATATATGAAATCATGGGTCAGCAAAGATGCAAAGCGCAATGCAAACGTTTCCACCTACTTCAATCTGGTTTTGCCCCCTTGGTTCTGACAACACGCAGGCTCTCAAATGATTCACTCACTGAAGAGTATTCTGTTTTCTTGAATAAATCTATATAAGGTGCATCTGTTTTGGCTTTTGATTTTAATTCTTCTGCTGTAACCTGATGTGCAAGTCATTTTTTTAAACCCCAACCTCAGCAGTAAAACTACAGCAACAGATAATTGATTCATACAGTCGTGAATAATACATTGTTTTATTCCTTCTCCACTCCCCAAATCTCATGCCAAAAGTGCTACCAGTTTGTGCATTTTTCCAAAAGAAACTTTGATTTGAATATTCACGAGATGAATAAAACTCAAAAGCACAGGAGGTAGTTTTACAGCCACTGAGCAATCAACAAGGTTAAAAGACACATTTGACAATACAGTATGTACAGTTTCACTAAACTGAAGTTGTCCCTTTACCAGTGGGCCACCTGTTGGGTAGAAGCAAGGCAGGACAAAATGATCCCATTCATGACAGGATAATGTATATTTTTTAAAGAACGCTAAGAGCTTTCAATTCAAGACGGGGAAGCAAGAGACCAGCATTTCTCTCATTTGACAAAATAACCGCAATGTGTCGACAATGTCAGGTTTCTATGTAATGGTTGAACTACCAGCTGTTAAAGATGATCTGTTACCACACAGATATGTTACTCCCTGTCCACAGCTGTCCTGAAATGGAACAGCAATATTTAGGAAAGATGAAATCCTGAGCAGGAAGCTGAAGAGGAAGAGAAACTGGGTTCACAATATCACCGCTCCTCTTGGATGGCAATGACGATAAAACATCCATTTTTATATATTGACTTGGGATTTTACTGTATTATTTCAAAAGTGAATATGGTAACAAATTGGGGCTGATTGACATAGTAATATTCTACCACATCCTTGTAGTAACACAAAACCTAAAACAAAAAACACACAAGTTAAGGTCCTAAAAGATTGAAATAGGCCTTGACACCCAGTATGTTTACAGTGCCTTGCGAAAGTATTCGGCCCCCTTGAACTTTTCAACCTTTTGCCACATTTCAGGCTTCAAACATAAAGATATAAATTTTTTATTTTATGTGAAGAATCACCAACAAGTGGGACACAATTGTGAATGGGAACGAAATCTATTGGATTTTTGAAACTTTTTTAACTAATAAAAAAATGAAAAGTGGGGCGTGCAAAATTATTCGGCCCCTTTACTTTCAGTGCAGCAAACTCACTACAGAAGTTCAGCGAGGATCTCTGAATGATCCAATGTTGTCCTAAATGACTGATGGTGATAAATAGAATCCACCTGTGTGTAATCAAGTCTCTGTATAAATGCACCTGCTCTGTGATAGTCTCAAGGTTCTGTTGAAAGCGCAGAGAGCATCATGAAGACCAAGGAACACACCAGGCAGGTCCGTAATACTGTTGTGGAGAAGTTTAAAGCCGGATTTGGATACAAAAAGATTTCCCAAGCTTCAAACATCCCAAGGAGCACTGTGCACGCGATCATCTTGAAATGGAAGGAGTATCAGACCACTGCAAATCTACCAAGACCTGGCCGTCCCTCTAAACTTTCAGCTCAGACAAGGAGAAGACTGATCAGAGATGCAGCCAAGAGGCCCATGATCACTCTGGATGAACTGCAGAGAACTACAGCTGAGGTGGGAGAGTCTGTCCATAGGACAACAATCAGTCTTACACTGCACAAATCTGGCCTTTATGGAAGAGTGGCAAGAAGAAAGCCATTTCTCAAAGATATCCATAAAAAGTCTCGTCTAAAGTTTGCCACAAGCCACCTGGGAGACACCCCAAACATGTGGAAGAAGGTGCTCTGGTCAGATGAAACCAAAATCGAACTTTTTGGCCACAATGCAAAACGATATGTTTGGCGTAAAAGCAACACAGCTCATCACCCTCAACACACCATCCCCACTGTCAAACATGGTGGTGGCAGCATCATGGTTTGGGCCTGCTTTTCTTCAGCAGGGACAGGGAAGATGGTTAAAATTGAGGGGAAGATGGATGCAGCCAAATACAGGACCATTCTGGATGAAAACCTGTTGGAGTCTGCAAAAGACCTGAAACTGGGACGGAGATTTATCTTCCAACAAGACAATGATCCCAAACATACAGCAAAATCTACAAAGGAATGGTTCACAAATAAACGTATCCAGGTGTTTGAATGGCCAAGTCAAAGTCCAGACCTGAATCCAATCGAGAATCTGTGGAAAGAGCTGAAAACTGCTGTTCACAAACGCTCTCCATCCAACCTCACTGAGCTCGAGCTGTTTTGCAAGGAAGAATGGGCAAGAATTTCAGTCTCTCGATGTGCAAAACTGATAGAGACATACCCCAAGCGACTTGCAGCTGTAATCGCAGCAAAAGGTGGCTCTACAAAGTATTAACGCAAGGGGGCCGAATAATTTTGCACGCCCCACTTTTCATTTTTTTATTAGTTAAAAAAGTTTCAAAAATCCAATAGATTTCGTTCCACTTCACAATTGTGTCCCACTTGTTGGTGATTCTTCACATAAAATAAAAAAATTTATATCTTTATGTTTGAAGCCTGAAATGTGGCAAAAGGTTGAAAAGTTCAAGGGGGCCGAATACTTTCGCAAGGCACTGTATATACCACTAGAAGCTCACCACGTTTGTACTCTTCCTTTCTTCTTAATACTTTGCTCAAGGTTTAGTCATGATTGTTATAACTAACAAATAAGAACCAGGAAAAAATCTGAATGATTAATTCACTGGAACTTTTTACAAAAATAATTGTCATAAATCTGATTTTAAACTACTTCTACAAAATAATAAATTTAGTAGTACAACAGTTAAACATCAAACCCCAGTTTACAACAAAGCTGAATTTACCACACTGTAATTGGAATTAAGAGCAGTAACTATGTACAAACCACCATTACTAATATGTTAATTGATAAATTTACTTTATGTATACAACCTGACATCCTCTAAATGGGAATGTTTTACCTTCTACAACTCAAACATGGCCATTATTATTACATTTATATCTTTATTGGAAAAGGCTTTGTCATGCTAATTTAATCTATTTGTAAACATTTCTTTTGTTAGTGCAAGCGCAATCTTGCCTTACACCCGAAACTAATCATTTATCAGTCTTTCTGCGTTAAGTTTCACAAGCATTGTTTAAAAACACTTCCAGGTAAGAGTCATGACAGGCCAGAGACATGATATAGAGACACAAACTAAGCTAGCATGCACGTTTTCGAAAGGTGGAAGAAAACTGGGGCGCCCAGTGAAAGCCAAGTGAACAAGGGGAGTGAACAAGGGGGAACGTGTACACTCTACAAAGATGGCACCCCAGCCTTCAAACCCAGGACCAGCAGTAAAGAATTGTAAGTTTAGGTAAAAAAACAAACAAATTAAATTGACTAGTTTTAAATCAGCCAACTCTAAACAAACAATCTGAAAACACCTTTTCAGTGTATGGGGGGGGGGGGGGGGGTATTTACCAAAAATAAAAAAGCAAACAAGCCCAGTTATTTTCAAAATGCTCCAATCTTCTGTTGTTCTCGCGTTTTAATCAATCCCTTGAAAGGAAAAGTAGCATATTAAATGCCATTGTGCTGCCAAAAAAAGGAAGACGACTGGTTGCTGTCAGAGAAGAGAAATAGCTCATTTTGTCTGAAGAAAATGCAGAAAGATGAGATGCCCCCTCCACACAATCCATCTGAGATCCTGTTTTCACAACAGCCCCGAAATGGTACGAAACAAGGTAAGTCAGGCTGATTAACCTCACGTGGGCAATAATCATGGGAAACAGGGGCGCACAGCGTCAGCGGTGAGAAACGTTTCCAGCTGCCAGCCCAGCTGCTCAGCTTGTGTACCAGATCTCCAGAAAGAAAGTCTTATCTGGGAACTGGAAATGATTCAGCACAGCGTCCCAAGACTCATTTTTAACTTCCACAGTCAAAGAAATGAAACTACAAAGTTCCCAGCAGCAGATGTACCTCCTGAAGCCTGCTGCAAAAAACAACTTTCACAGGATATTTCAACTCGGCAATTTGTCAGTTTCCTCAAAACACTTCAAGGTATTTTAAAACATGGTGAATATTTTCTTAAGTTTTATTGCGATTGGATCTTGAGCAATGCAGCGGCATTAACCAACACCAGCCAAAAGCAATCTGAAAACAAAAGATTCAAGGGTGCACTAAACACTTAGAATTACTGCAACGGAACAAGTAATAGGTTTATTCCATGGAGAAAAGAGAAGAAAACAAAACGTTTAAACCTCATATCTGAACGAGGTTCAATGAAGGCCGTGGAGCCTTCTTCAGGTGTGTTTTCTTTCTTCTCTTTTCAGCATGGAATAAACCTATTACTTGTTCTTTTGCAGCCTACACATACTGACGCAGCTACCCACCTGAACTAACAATTACTGTTCATTTCTTGCAAATGGTGGTTAAACCATTCAGATACAAGGTTTAAATCAATATTAAGTACCAGAAAGTCAACCAAACATATGAAGGCTACATTTGATGCTTCTGATACTGTGCTGGTTTGCAGAGCTACACCACAGACACCTTAGAGTATATAAAATGAACATGACCCTATAAATCAGGAACCACTTCATTTTAAGTGTCACTTCTTTTGTCATGCATTAGTTATGTTCGACAGACTACTAAGTCCTTAATACATTGTAGACAACCTCCACCCAAAAGTACTTAACAACAAATTAAGCATATCTTTCAAGCATCACTTATAAAGTATTACTTTTGTACAAGTATTAGGCATTTAATAGCATTAATAAAGAAATAAAGAAGCAATAGTAGTAGCACCTATTCTGAAGTATTGCCAAAAAATTCCTGGCAGCTATTATCTTCATCTCACCATGAAGAATTAACACCTAGATACATCTATGAACTGGATCACCACTAGATGTGTGATTTATCCTATGGATCACAGCAGCATTGATGCTGCAGCACTGGCTTATAGAGGCAACAAGATATACTGTAGGTAGCTGGACTGTAAATATTTAAAATAAAAATAAAAAATCTAAAGCTGGTGTCACTGTAGCACAGCCAGCCATGTTAGCACCATAGAATAGGCTGCTCCAGATCACCACAGCACATCAGGAAAGAAAAATGATCACCCAGAGAGAGATGTACCTGCAAATCTTTAACTAGGGAAAGAAGAAAACTGTCCAAAAATTATCTTCAGCATCATAAGCATTTCCAAACACCAATTTGTGAAACGCAGATACAGGCAGGCCAATGCAGCATCACACAGAAAGTACTCATAAAGAGGACAGGGTGTACTAGCTTCTGAGCAACTGCCATGCCTTTTTACTTTTGAAATTCTTCCTGTAACCTGAAATCCCAAAGACGCTCTGAGCCTGTCATCTTAATTGGCCTCCTACTGTGCCTTCCAAATACCTGGATTGGGAAAGTTTAAGCCTGCATTATGTCACTTCTTACTTTCAGATAAAGCTTTGCTTTTCAACAGAGAGATGTTTTTATTACAGCAGGAATTATATTTTCAATTACATTCATTGCACTGTAATACACTGTAACTCAATGTATGCTGCCGACACCTTCCGTGGCTGTCCCTAGGACACGTCTTGAAAATTACTTTTTTCACCTCAACGTGTTTTTGCTGGTATAAGAGTTTTCAGAAAAATAAATAACCCGCCTACGCTCAATCCTGTTTCACTAGTTGCTTAGCAGTTTTTTTTTTTTAAACGCCTTTATCTCACATTCATTTTTGTGGTGTTCCTGCTTGGAACAATCTTCCACAGCAAATTTTCTGTAATCAAAAGAACTGTTCTTTGCTAAAGGCATTCTTTTATTTTTGTCAGACTATGTTTCGTTTAACTTGAGAGAAACATTAACAGAACCCTTGCTTGTGAGAAAGGTTCAAGGTGTATAAACAGAAAGGTTTACCTATCTCTGAGGTAACATCAAAACTTTTCGTTGGTGATGCAGCTCATAGCTTTAATTGAAACGTTACCAGCAAAAAGTCTCATGCTGGATTTATACAAATAAAATATCCTAACTGAATGAAGGTCGTTTCAGGGACAAAACAATGCTTTAAATTGTATAGATGACAAAGTGTTTAATATTACCGCACAGCTACTGCCTCCCTGATAACAGTGCATTAAAACCCTCATTGAATATTCATAGAATTTCTGACAAGGCCAACCGACACATGATCTCAAAGGCAGTAGGCAAGGATGTGTGGTGAGTTCGTTAAAGCCAGAGATCTTACACTGAAATGTGTTCACTTCAACTCTAAATATATCTTATGTTAAATGTTTTAGCATCAAATTTCATGATAAGAGTAGACTGAGATTGAAAATGCTTATAAAAGCAACTCTCTCACACGTTGGGGGGTGGGGGAATCTTGGTTTGTCACCATTGCCAGAGAAAGTCAAATCCCAAGCAGTTATCATTTATTTATAACAGACTAACAGTGAGAAAAAATAGCACTACACTCCTTGAAGTGACTTTCGCTTATTGAGTTACGACCTGAAGGGTGATAAATGGGTGTCAGTGCCTCATATGATGGGAAATATGTTCATTCCTATAGATTAAGCTACCATTAAGAGACAGAGGGGAAGTCATAATGAAATCTTGAGGAAAGATAGACTGCTCGTCAATAATACCACAACGCAGACTCTCAACCCAAGACAGAGAGGCTAAATGAAATATAATTTAATTTAGCAAACAGCAGTCTCCATAAATGCAAGGTCGTTTACACAAAAGGAACTTATATCAATATCAGTTGATATAATAGTTATTTAAAACCTGTTTTGGAAGTCTTGAAATGGTTATATTTTTACTAGATTGTTTTACTGTATTTAGCCTACAGTACCTATCAAAATACAAAAAAATATATGTAGTGACCCATTTATTAAGTATATTTTCAACTTAATTCCTTTAAATTTGCTTTATTGCTACTCCGATAAAATCCCGGCGACTTGAAAAAGACTACTCACCAAAACACACTAAACAGTTACAGGAAAGTACTAAAAATGTTTGGCTTTTTTTAACAAAAACTCTGATAATCTGTCTCAGACGATGCTGTGATAAGAAATCACGAGCTCAAAATCAAACCAGCCAAGTTAAAAAAAACTTCATCTGACAGCACATGCTGATACACTATAGCTTAATTTCTTACCAGTGTTGTATAAACAAGTTTTTCTGCTTACATTACATACAACCTAAAAAACAGCTCAAGCCGCAGAATCATTCTTTTATTTTTCCGAAGTCTTCCATTCATTAACCCTCACCTAACCAGAAGGAAAGATGAATACAGTAACAGACTGGATCACCTTTTCCCTGTCTTCAGCTACCCCAGCTACATTTAAACAGCAACAGCTGAAAATCATTTATGACAGCTGCTCGTGTGCTTTTGTGAAACGTGTTTTGGCACTTGGATCAAAGTCACTGCGCATTTGTGAACTACTGCACAGGTATGAAAAATCCCAAAAGATGCTGCGCAGCAATCAGATAAATTCCTGTCTCACCTCTTTGGAGATGAAGAGTGCACAGGACCCCTGTATTAGAAAGTCCTTCTGGGTCATGATCTATTTTTGTTAACCAATATTTTTAATAATTTTTTTTTTCTTTAGGTTCTCTTGTACATAATACCATTACATATACAGTATTTTCAAGAATAATGCAACATGTATTACTGACAGATTAACATTATAAAATGGCACAATAATTCCAAATACTGCTAAAGTAAAACCTGCATATGGTACATTTAAAAAACACAACAGAACACAATGGATAGGGGATATGCATATCCATAATATTCAGTGTGATTAGTGCTCTCTAAGCAAGACAGTGATGCATGATACATGAATTTGAACACAATTATTCTCGTCTCCCTGGAATAAAAACATTTGATTTACAGTCACATTACCTCGCCATAGTCATGTTCACAATACATCCCTCTGTCAAAAGTACTTATAATCAAGCTATTAATTCAGTGCTAATGCAGTTATGCACTGCAAAGTGTTCTCAAAAACAGAATACAAAGGCTTGCAAGAACATCTCTAGAACGTGCAGGGTACATCTACAGCAGCCCGAGGCAAGAATAAAATCCTTAGGCTATTAGGGTAATCCCTAAAGCAATGCTTGACTTGCCATTACAGAGCTGCATTAAACAGCCAGTACAGCAGCAGCCTTACAGTATCATACCAGTTAGTATCTGTGTTGCTGAACTTTCTGTCATACTGAACACAACCCATTCTATGAATGCCATACTTTTCACTACAACCAACTGATGTTACTCATACACTACTGGCACACTTATAAAACATCAAAGTAATCAAACAGACTCATCATCCTATAAGCACTTGTGTATATTTATGAATATATATAAAATAAGTAAAAATATAGAATAAGTCGCATGCTGGGGCATAAGGAGCCCAACATGAAGCAGCAGTTTGGAGACACAACTCTCTAGTGCCCTTAATTTAACTTAATTGACCTATATTTGCTAAACGCTCTCAAAGAACGCCACAGGCCGAGTTCTCCTCAAAGTGTCAGACAGCATTTTGTCTGCCCCATTATCTATTTAAATATGCATGAGCTCAATGTTTTAGAAAAACCACTGTCGTATAAACACGCAAGAATGAGACTGAGGTTTTTCCCGAGAACAGTCTGCTGCCTGCTTTGAATTCAGTGGGTCAGCTTCAGGGATAAGCCAAATCCAATTCCAGTCAGGTGTCTCCTATTTTGCTGTATCATTAAGAGAATTACTAGTACCATACTACAAAGCTAAACACCTGCTATGCATCATCTAAAGAATCGACAATACGTTTTTACTAAACGGCATGAATATATCAGCTATTTATCTCTCTTTTTGGCAAAGCTCTCTATGTTTATTTTTTAAACTTTTTCCTCTTTTAATCAATAGCAGTATAATGGCAGCATTTATGCGATTTATATTTTTGTGTACATGGAGACAAGCATTTTGGCCAATACGTCTTAAAAAAAACCTCTTGTTACTTTAGGGAAAAAAATGCAATACTGTGTGAAAAAAATCTCAAGACGAATCAATACAACAATAATAGCGTGACAGTGTAAAATACGGATTATCAACATACTGTATTTCTTTACAGTATCCGAAACAGTCATTTCTAAAGAGCTATCTGATCTCCCCTTCTTGTCAACTTCTATGACAGGTTTTGTATTGGAAATATAGACCACGTTTGTCATTCTTTCAAGCCGAAACCCACACTTCCTACACGGAACATGGAATTAGTCAAGGTTCATTTTCCCAGTGATTCCTTGAAAATAAAAAAAACAAGTGTACATTCAACTGCTGCTCAAATATTGTTCATGTTCCACATATTAATTTTAGCACTTCCACACATTGTGGGACAGAAAGCATAGCTTTGATTCTATCTCAACACTTCATAACACTTACAAACCCAAACTACCCTTAGTCCAAGCGGTTCTTGACCTGGGCTCCACTCACCTTCCTGATGGTGAAAGCCAAGCCGGATTGTTTTAGAAGGTAAATGATTGAAAACACAAATCAAGCAAAGGCACATAAGTACAATTACTCTGTCTCATCAAACCTTGGTATTTCAGATTAAACCTTAAAATGTGTCATTTTTCATGTATTTTTAGTTTTACTGCAAAATTAAAATGGATATATAATTCTCTCTTTCATTTTATAGTTCTGATATATCTTGGGTTTAAAGAACTGAATACTTTGGCGATTTTTGATAGGGGTGCAAGAACAGATTTTGAAACAAGATGCAGTAAAGGTTAAAAACCCCCGTCTTAATCTGTTATTTTTAAGAACAGAAAACTGTCAATACTACTGAAAAATAATTTGGCAACCCATCTCCGATTTTATTTCACCATAGTTTCCAGCAGTGGGAGAGCTGTGTTTTTTACGAGGCTGGAGAATCCCTAACCCACAGACCTCACAGAGACACACGTCACAATGTCAAGACCAGTGACCAAAACCTCAAGCAGGAGTGTCTGAGATCCTAATGTACAGGTACAGGTATGTAGGAAAAAAAAAAAAGAACTAACAGCAAGAGCAAAAGTAAATTTTGAACAGAAGCAGTCTACAAAACCATTTCAATCATCAATGAATAAAAATAAAATTAGACGTGAAGTCCTTTTTCCAATTTCCATTTGGTAATGTAAAACAATTGTAATGATCTTTATCTAGGCTGGGACACATTAAAACACTTATGCAAAACAAAGACGCATCTACTGCAGGTGTTTTTAGTTCTTTATCAAGGCATCTTACTGACTGTGATGGTTTCTGTGTATGGAAACTCTTGACTGATCTCAAAACCCACTGGGTGTCACCAATAATCTAAGAGTTTAAATGTCACGATCAGTAAAACCGCTAAAAAATAATCCTGTAGAAACTTAAAGGTGACAAGAACAACCACCACAATTGAACAAGGGAGATAAATGTATTTTTTTTTGCAGGGTATAGTCATCACTTCACTGTGCTCGGATGTCTCTACAATCAAATAGCTAAGCAGTCACTAAGGACTTATTAAATCCCCTGCAACACTTGCAAGACAAAACACGGTGGGAATCAACACTGAAGGAAGAGACGCACAGCACATCTCATTCTTCATAAAGCATTTTACAGACCACGCAAGGCCTGTTAATAGAAAAATTAAGACACTGTCCTGCAGTGTGTTTTTTTACAATAAAATGTTTTTTTTTTCCAAAACCCTTTCCTTTGAATTGTATAAAATGCCCGTTCTTTTTTTTCCACAACACACTTCAGGACTACTTCGCGTTTAGACTAGTTATGAAAAGATTAAACAGGTCAGAAGTGTAATTACATTGTAAGGACTGGCCGCATAAAAATAATACAACCCTATTCTTCATCATTACAGGATATGTTTACAGTGTACAAAATCCAAAGGTTAGGGAGAAGACCCACTAATGCCAGGCTGTACTTTTATTTTGTGTTCTCTCTGTTTTAATATATATTTAAAATGGTAAAATAATTTATTCCTGGGTAAACAAAGATTTAACACTGAAAATATGCTTTGGAGTATTCTAAAAGCAATTTCTGTTGCCGTTTTTCTTCATCTAAAGTAAATCAAGAC
The DNA here is from genome assembly GCF_059453375.1 of Lepisosteus platostomus. NCBI lineage: Eukaryota > Metazoa > Chordata > Actinopteri > Semionotiformes > Lepisosteidae > Lepisosteus > Lepisosteus platostomus. The sequence continues at coordinate 49,855,112 of NC_142611.1, forward strand.
ATCAAATGTCTGTACAAACCACACTGGATATGCTGTCACTTTGCCCATCCAGAGTAAAGCTCGTCTTTGTCTGCTCCCCAGGAAGGGCTCTGCTTTCCTCCACGTTAGCTTCTATTTCACAAGCATTTCAAAACACCAGCAAAAACCAGGATCTGCCTTTCTTCATATGCTCATACTGTATTCATACATCAATTCAAAGCTGTCGTCTAACCAGCTGACACACACAGAATTTGTTTCAATTAAATATTTCGGCAGAAATACAATTTTCCGTCTCCTGCACAAGGCAGATTCCAGTGGAAGTAAAAAAAAGTAAAAATAGTATGAGCAATTTTAGCTAGGACTATACGTTGGCATCATCCTTTTCAATCTCCTCCAAAATTCCTGAAAGACACTGCATGAAACCACAAACCATCTCTAAGCAACTAAAAAGGCATGTAGCTCAAGGCTCTGAACATTTAAAATGTGGCCTATGAAGGGGTATATACAGTACGTTTGAGATGCAGAGACCCCTATTCTGGATGTGGAAGTATGGCTCAAAAAAGCAGAGGAGAAAGCAATCAGGAAAATTAAGCTTCAAAGCCAAAGACTGAAAGGTGGTTATGAAGTATACAAAATTTAGGGCCTTGCTCTTATGTCCCCTGACAGAACTGAAACATTATTTGATTGTCTTTTCACCAGTTAGTAGGGGCTGAACCATGGCTGGCGTCCCTCATATTCTCATGCCTCTCAAGTCAGCCAGTTAACCCTTTGACAGGCCTCACTCACAGGCCGTTAATTACTCACCTGCAGACATCTGTCCTATCATATTAGGTTGCAGATTATAATCCGACCATCTCACTGCTGAATTGTAAGAAATTCTCTGGGCTAACAGATTCACCTTGTTTAAGTACCTGAACATCAAAGAAAAAAAAAATCTTTCCGGTCATTCAGGCGGGGCACAGAATAAAACAAGAATCTTCTGTGAGGAAAAATGGGCCTATTATACTAGCCACATTAACAATACTAAATCGTTGTTTTTTTCCTCCATTTTCCCCGACTTTATCAGAAAAAATTTTTTTTCAGGACAGAACATTTTTTCAGATTTTCAGTCTTAACATAAATAAAGTTATAAAACCATCAACTGACACATGGTATAACTGTCTCCAGGCACGGTTAGTAGTTGACTCAACTATACAATCACCAAATTAAGACAAAGGCCCAAAAAGGATCATAAGAAAAAAATCCAGAAGCAATATTTATTTTGTTTACTACTATTTGACATTCAACATCTGCGGCCCTGGAAAATTTGGTAAGTGTGTGTTTCTCCTGAAGTAATTCCACTGTCAAAACACTAAAGTTTCAGTATTAGTGCTAAAACCGAAGCATGCCTTGCAATGTACTGTGTGGAAAAAGTTAAATGGAACAACTCACATTTAACATCGTGACTGATCACTTTTACAATTCCAGACTGAACAAAGCCACTCTTCTTTGCCAGAAACCCACTTAAAGCGGGCTGTCACTAGTCTTGAGACCAGCTAAAGCAGAACAGTTTCCAATTCTTAGTTGGGTCTGACAATACAGGGAAGAATGTGATGGTTTGTTTCAACACAGTTTCACTCATTTCTACCAAGGCATGCAGGCTTATGTGAACCAGTTTAAAAACGTCCTTAGTCTTTGAGCAAAATTGAGGTCTGGCAAAACAATTAAGCTACAGCATAAACAATATACAGCACCCTCATTTCTACGTCTTAATATTTGGATTTCGCACAGCCGGTAAAATTGCCTCTAGGGATAGGTAGAATGATCTGAGAAAGTGTAACCACCTATACTATTCAGCTATTTTTTTTCCCCATTTAGCAAAAAGTCTTAAAGATTAAACATAGAATAGATACAGAGAAACTTAGCAAGGAATTATGTTTTTTACAGAGAGAGTTAACATGATCCAAACCTGAGCACAACAGATACTTAAGTGAGCAGCCCTTGCGGAGAAAACTTTCTACAGATAAGCTCCTTCACATGGGTGTCTGAAGTCTGTAGAACCATGACCACATGACACCCAACCCACCTCGTCCTTCGGAAAGTTTCTTCAGCATATAATCACAGAAAATGGTCAATGTGATAAAAAATGTGCTCAAAAAGTGTTTTTTTCAAATCCTGGGGGGGGAAAAATCTCCTAAAGAAGGTGATGTGTACCTACTGTAAGCAATAATGTGTCCCAAAGACAATTAAAATAAAAAGGAGAATTAAAATTAGGGACAATTAAACCACGTCATACTCTGTTTATACTACTACCAGAAAAAAGTTTGTTCAAGAGGAATTGCTTAAGGGTGGCAATAAAAAGAGATGTATCCGACTTTTATGTTGTCACTATTTACATTGGCCAGACATCTATGAAAAGCCTGTCCAGGCAGTGTTCTATTCCCATATTAAAACATTATGTCAGAAATGAGGCTTCCAAGAAAATATTTTATTTGTAACAAGAACAGAAAATTCTTACTTAAAAACAGAAACTCCAGCAATCTATAGCTCAATCTGGAAAAATGTATGCAAGACGGATATGAATATTGGATTTCAAAATGGAAATGATTAAATTCAAAGATGGTGGATTTCGGAAAGTTAAAAGTCAAACAACCAATTTCATACACTATAAACATTAATATAAACTAATAGCATGTTCACACTTTCCTTCAAAACCACTGAATTTCTTCTAGGAGCACTTATTAAAAGTAAATACATTTGTTATAATCTCTTGTGGAATGATGTTCTACACTTCCAGCATCTTCCAAAGACTAGTTACATAGATTCCAGGGATGACAATAAGTTATCAATTAGAAGTGATTAGTGAAGTGATAAAATAGCTACTAAACTTCATACTGGCTGGTAAGGTATAATTTACTTCTGAGTTGTGGTGCTATCTGTGTGGAGTATGCATGTTCACATGAGTTTTCTCCAGATGCTCTGGTTTCCTCCTAAAATCCAAAAACATACGGGTAGGTCAATTGGCTTCTGGGTAAAGTGGCTCTGGTGTGTGTGTCCTGCGATGGACTGGTGTCCTGTCCAGGGCGTATCCTGCCTTGCGCCCACTGCTTGCCAGGGTAGGCTCCTGCTCCCCTGTGACCCTGAGCTGGAAGCAGTTAGAACATGGATGGATGGAGGCCTAATGACAAACTTCATTACTTATCACCGAACATCTCTGTATAATAACAGTCATAAATATGGTAGCAAAACAGACTATTGGAGGCTTTAAGTAAACAGGTCATGTTATAACACAGAAGCAAGGGAGGAAGGGCTTTGGCCCATGCTGTCTGTTTGGTAGATAGCAGTTAACTGTTCAAAGATCTAGCCATTTCTTTCTATATTTTAATCTGTCTTTTTGTACAGCAGTACATACAATGAGAGGTATTAAAATGCAACAAATACTGTTGATTCTTATACTCAAATAATGATATTCTACACGTGTATCTATTTTTAATGTGATATTTTAGATAATGTTAAAGATATTACTTTCTTTTTCATAGCACAAGAAAGCTAACCTGATTTATTGCTACTACATTTCAGTGATTTGGCCGAGTTATAAAGTTACCAGCATATGAAGATTTAAAATGCACCGCTGCAGGAACTGCTGTCTCCAGTGAATTTCAATGCAAAAAGCAGTCACTGGCAGGTGATGTATAGTATTTTTACTTACCAGGAAACCACACATTTGGACTAAAGCACTTCCTATGAACTAATAGTTTCTAGCTATTTCTCAAGGACATAATATAAAACCTACCCAAAACCTGATAGGTCTCAGAATAGTCTCTGAAATGACCATTTAGTCTCAACTACCGCTCTCTTAAAACATTTCTTTTTTAAAATTGGAACTTTTATTTACTCCCCTTTAATATGGAATTTTCCATTAATAATCAGTTCAACTGTATCATAAAGGGTCCACGGCCGAAACGTTGTGTTCTCTTTCTTCTTTTTTTCAGCATGGAATAAACCTCATAAAGGGTTGTCCGCTTTCCTCTGGGACCAGCCGACATTTTTAACAGTTGGGAGCCTCATGGTGCCCACAGGAGAGTGAGCATCAACTGGAGGAGCGATGCAGCTCTCACTGCATGCTGGGGCTTACCATGTTCCATCAGTGAGTTTTCTCGCTGGCTGAAGCTTACCCTCACTGAGTTGGCTGAGTTAATGGCACAGTCCAGACTGAAACCAGTGACATCTGGACCTTGGACTTGTGCATATTAATTTCATTCCGGCTGTGTCGCACCCAACGAAGGCTCTGCAGCCGAAACGTTTTGTCCTTTTCCTTCTCTTTTCAGCAGGGAATAAACCTTTATCTTTTCAGCCTACGCATGCTGATGCGGTTACGTACTTTCATTTAATTTCTATTCTATTTCTATTCTACACCCATTCTAAGCTGTTTATCAAAAAGGGGATGCAAAGTTTGCTCTAGATAAAAAAAAAACATTATAAACAATTTAAATACATTGGTTAAGGTTTATTAAGCACTCTGGTGATGGCTCTTCCACTAACTCTTTAATATTTCCCATGGGACTGGGTAGAAAAAAAAAACGGAGAAACATACATTTATTAAAAAAAACACTTCTGGCCCAAAGGCTCAGCGATGTAACAGTCTACTCCTAGGGAACACAGAAGGCCACCTTCAGACATAGAAAACAAGTCAGTCATTGAGCGTACTGAAATGGAGAGGCTCTCCCAGGAGCTCCTCCAGGGAGGTCTGACAATGTACCGCATATTACAGAAACACTTGTATTAGCAGTGATCCCCAGACACTTCTAACGTTACGCCTACAGGAAGAGCTCAGACATTGTGTCATCAGCTGCTGCTTCTTGTTCAGGAACAGTAAGACCCCTTGTTGGCTCTGACCTCTTGCCTTTTTTCCCCTGTTTGACAGCAAACTTTTCAGAGGTTACACGGTTCGTGGTGGTTGAAATGTCTCAAGCACTGGTCAAGGCAAACAACTCATGTCTCTGTCATGTAAAATCCTCTACGGTGGTGATGCTGTGTCAATAACAGCGACATAGGTCCTGGGTTTCCTGACTATTTTCTGTAGCCACTGGGCAACAACTCCTCCAAACTCGGTCACGAAAAAGAGGGATCCGCAACTGAGTAGAAGCCAAAAGGGCATGAGATTTGAAGCCATGGTTTACACCACTCGGCCTGTAACAGACAGTAAAAGATGATATGACATCTACAACAAAAAAAAGAGAACTGTGCAAATGCTCACTACATCAACACAGAGAGCTTGTATATTAATATAAGCTGCACCTCAGCATAAAAAAGTCTAATTCCTGTGGAAAAAAAGTAATTTTAGATTAACAGCAAATATAACTCAAGAGATAGAACCTACTTTGTTCAAATAAGCTTCCTCTCTTCTTCCTCAGTCACAATTTGCTCTGCTTTTGGCTGAACAAAAACGGAACTGACAAATGCACTGTAAATACATTCTCTAAATACCAGTAAGAACAATGAATACATCATGTAATCAAGCTCATGTTTTTAAGAGCAGGAGCTATTCTTTATTAAGAAGTGTCTCCTGGAGCACCTAGAGAAAGCAGGTGAACCTGCACTACACAAACATGTAACATGTAACAGTAACAAAACAGCTGTCCCTCTGGCAGGTACCCCCAAGACACAGGCGAGAGAGACTTTTAGCCAGGTCAGCCGCTGTGACTTTTGAGTTATTTAATAACAACAAATGAAAAAGCGAACTTTCTGAAAAAACACTTCTGCCTGAAAAGCGTGAAAAAATACTCCTCTTTAAAGCTAAGGTGTTTTAAAAACTCTTCAGTACCAAGTTTTTTCAACTTATATAAACAGGCTACTGCTGCTATAATAATAAACATGTATGCATAATATATTAATTGTGCAAAATTAATTGCAAATGAAAACCTAAACATGTGTGTGTGTGTATACACTTTATGCTTACCTAAGATAAGAGAAAATATTTTCTTGCTAAGATTCCTAGAATTATTAAATACAAGCGATAAGAAGTTTAAATAAAGTTTTAAATCTTTGGTGACGAAACCAAGTCAAATTTGCCAGACAAGCTTGGCTCTGATGATACCTATAATCCAGGTCTGTGCTGTGACGCAGCACCTCAAAAGCCGGAACTCCTGCTTTGCTTTGAAGTCCAGGAACCAATACAACAATGTGTCAGGGTTATGGCCAGTATGAGAGGGGGTCCAATTATTTAATAATTCTTCTGGCAACAAGGATTGCTGTTGCGTCACCTGTTCCTTCATCGAAACGCTGCTCCTACTCTTCTTTTTCTAGGCTTTAGGCATCTTTATTATTAGGCGTGTCACTGTACTCTGTCCCAAGGTATGAGCCAAAAACAACACGTCATTCGGTCCCCTGCGCTCACATTTCCACAGCTTTTTCAAGCACCGTGCGCAGGGCAGTAGTGTGAAGCACACACAGCTCGATAAAGGAAAGAGCAGAACACTGAGCGGGCAGCTCGGTACTCTCGGGCGTAGATCAATACCACCTAAACACTATAAACAAGCAGCTGGATTAACAAACAAAGGCTAATATTATTCACACACCACAAACATTTGTGGCCTGGAAAGCAGCTGCAAACTCTACGATGGATTCACTAGCCTCCCTTTAAAGTTTGCAGGAAAGCCAAGCCATTCCAAGACAATGCTGCAATACAAATATAAAGGAAAAGGCCAATTGTGGTGTCATAGCACAGTACAATAGTTTCGCAGAAATGTACAGTATCCTTTAAATCTCCATTAAGCTCTTAAAAGTAATAGCCTCTCTGAATGAGAACACATTAACCTTCCAGGCATCACTGCTACTAATGCTTAGTATCCGTTAATAATGTTTATCTAAAATTACTGCTCTTTTTACAATAATACTGACAGAAAATGTATTAACTATCTTAGATCTCACAATCTGTTGTGCCAGAGAGGTGTGCTCAGGAGTGAAGGGTGTGGGCCAGCTCTTGGCTTGTCGGGGTTTTGTTATTCAGACAGGGAGGGGTGGCTTGATCTCCTCACAAAGACAGCAAGCAGCCCAGCCCTCTTCTTGGAAACGACCCAGGTGACCCAAACTGGTTTGGTGAGCCGGAATAGAGGAGTATATTTTTGAGCCTGGAGAAACTGTGGCATCTCTCAGCAAAGGCCATCTGGGAAGGCTGGTCGACATACTTCTTGCTATTCACAGGCACAATTAACTGAGCCATGCCTATCCCCGTTCTATTAAACTACACCATTCTGAATTCACAACAAGACCAAAAAATAAAAAAAATCTGAAGAAAAGCTAGTTACAATGTACAATCATTCGTCTAGAATGGGCTTTTGTGCATTTGGAAAAAAACAAGGCTTGATGCAGAGATTGTAACACTGTTTTAAAAGTATAGAACTAATGATGCAGTGGTCTTAAAGCATGTTCACATTATTGGCTTGCAGCAAGACTGGGGAAAAAAGGCTGTTTCCCCATCTCAGGACATTTGGATAGATGTCTTTGTAGCCATCTCTGTAAAAAGAGACTGCCGCAGGGAGGATCAGCAGCCTCAAAACGTAGGTGGGAGCACAGCAGTTCTGCCTGCTGAATAAAGCTCAAGCAATTGATTGCAGAGTCTGAGGAAGCCAGGATTTTTGTTAGATTCCAATATGCAAAGTCTGCTCCTGTTGAACCCCTAAGGAGCCCACTTTTTTACCTGTTTATAATGTTAATACACCACATAACACACAGAAGAATCAATCACCATCGGAATTTACCTGCTTTAAACCTAATATTTTTACAATCAGAAACAAACCAGCATGTTATGTTAAGTGTTACGGGGGCCAGCTTCAAATAACTCACTAGACTGGGATTCGAGTCTGGCTTGTCTGTCGCTTTCACTCTGAGCGTCACAGTCAAGAATAAAGAATGACCAGCCTGTGTGTGCACTTACCGTGCAAGAACACCATTGATTAAAGTCAGGCTTTCATCATTCGTCAGCGGCGAGCGAGCCACGGGCCAAAGGAATCATAAAACAAACTACGGTGCTTTCTCAAACAGCAAAACTTTGATCAAATCAAATTTTATTTAATCAAACAACGTGTGCTTTACCTGTAGAAGCATCTCACGGCTACTTAAATGGTGAAAGAGGCCTGGATCTCAGGTGTGCTGAAAACATGTAACTGGGAATGAGGAAGTGGGATTATAAAAAATTATTTTGGTACTGGTGTTGTGTTGCATTGAATGGAACACATTGCAAAATTACTCTGATAGTGTAGGATCAGATACTGCAAATCCACAACAGAAAGCCAACATTTACATGGAAAACCTAAGGAAATAAACTGTACTGTGCCTTACCTTGTGTACTGCGTAGCTTGTGTACTGTCTGGGAACAAGGGAACCATTACTACAGCATTTCTGCCATCTTTTACAGTTCTTTAAAAGGTGTACACTGAAAAGTGTTGAAAGTTAAAATTACTTCTACAAAGGGAGTCGTCACAAGGCCAGCAAGACAAGGCTACAAAATGTAGTTATACTAATGCAATAAAATAAACCAATAATGCATCAGTTTGTGTTTATAAAGTCAAAGGTTAAATGGTGATATGTTTTTATTACAAAAGCTGTGAGCTAATGTTAATCTTTATAGTCTGTAGTCTTAATTTGGACAAAAACCACATTACTTCCTGAAACAAAATGGTATAGATTTTCAAGTCTGACAACCCTTGCTGCATATATGTGTATGAAGCAAAGCAAATCGCACAATGCTGAAACCCTTTATGACTTTGCAATACAGCATTTACTGCAAACCATTTAACACTTAATGAAAAGTTCCTGATTGTATTAAGATAATCTACTTTGTCAAACTCCTAGTTCATTGTCAGCAACTCCAAACAAATCTTATGACTGCTCAATTATAACAGTACTGTACGTAAGCAATTTTCATAAATGATTAAATTGACTTTTTTATGCATTTCCAAAAAGTGTTTAACATTATTATGTAATGGATGAAAATACTGACACTTTCAAAGTAACTCAAAAATGTATGCTGATATGAGCTGCAGTTTAGATGCGCCCTCACATGCTCACTGTGAAATCAAAGAGCTTTTCTTTAGAAATGGACTTGATTGATATCTGCTCCTACTTAGATCCTGCAGCTCTTTCTTTTTTCAGTTCTGAACATTAGGACTTTTTGTTCTTCAATAACAAAAGTCATACAAAAGATCTCCTGTCCTCCTGCCAGCATCTGGAAACTGGAATGACCCACTCATATCTCTTCTTAGAAACAAAAAGCTCAAAAAGATCACTTTAAAAAACATCTATAAAACACAACTCTGTCCAAATACAAAAGACATTGTACTATGTTTAGAATTCTTTATTTGTCTTTATTCATGCCTGGTTTCAGTGTTAATGTAGTTTCTAGTTCACTCAGATTTGCAATAGTCCTGCTGCTCTGTCCCGGGACAGCCAAACATGTTCATCATGCACTGTAGGAAACACTCTTCCTTAATGAGCCACTTAGGAGCCCTGAGCCATGAAATACTCTCATTACCCAGGAGAGGGTTTTGCTAAAGCAATCAAGTACTAGATCACCGAGGGCAAAACTTGCTACGATGACATCACTGTACATGTGACAGTTTCCATGCCAACCACCAGGTCCATCCTGGATACCGCCCCTGTTCAGGGAGCCCTGCTCTGGCCAAGCCAAGAGAGGCTCTTTCAAAACCACAAGTGACTAGCTCATCTTCACTGTATCAAAACATTTGACCTTCTTGAGGCACTAATGCGGTCTCTTCAGCATCTCTGGATACTGAAGGGGTGGAAAAAAGTTTGAAGCCAGTAAAACCTCACTCTTTTTGCTGGCAAACAGATTCAATCTAAATTACCTCAGACGAGCTTTACTCTTTTCACTGCGTTTACAGAACACAATGGTGGCTGAGGAGGTACCCCGAATGCTACATTAAAAAGTGTCCCTATAATTGCTTTTTAAAACACTATAAACCACTTATACCATTTATGGTGATTGGCGTCATACTGCAAATATAACTTTTGTCCAGTACAACTACCATACCACATGGGTAACTTACAAAGCAAAGCTATTGCACTGAAATAAATTAGCTACTGTTTAAAATGTTGTGTACATCATTTCTCTTTATTAATACTTCCTACTGTATGGATATTTCAGTGGCAAATTTACAATTCTGTAGTTTCACTGTAGTAGTAGAAAAGTGAAGTTCATACACTTGTATTCTATGTGAACCACCATTGCTTGATTTTGAAAATGCTTCCAAAATACGACATATTAAAGGTGATAATTAACAGTCTTGCACTCAATTGTCAGCCTATTAATACCTAAGATATGAAAAACCTGCAGATGTAAAGTAATATAAAGATTGACCATGCCAGACTACGGAAGAACAGGTGCAGTGTTAAGTGGCATGTCTCACATGCAATAAAAAAATGAAGTTACTGCTGCCATATCAACCTGTTACTGCCTACTCCCAAAAGGTGTTATGTGGAACATGTGCACAAGACTCAGATACAGCTGAACTCCCTTCTTCCTCTAATAAGTATCATTATCTAAACATTTCACCTTATGGAGCCGATACACACTTTTAGAAAAACATCTTCACCTTTTAAGTATTTGAATCCTCCCTGGAAATCACAGAACAAAACTAATTAAAGTCTTCTTCCTAATATGTGGTACTAGAAGAACAATTTAATTTTTGGTTACCTCTGTTTAGTAGCCCTTAAAAAATATTATTAATATATTTGTTGAAATATTGAACTGTTCCAGTTGTCCACTTTTCATACACGTTAATATTATGTAGATAAATTCCAATTTTAGTTTTCTATAATTGTTTAAGAACAAACCTAAAAATGACCTTAAAAAAACTGAAGTAGTTTTACAAACACGTCAACCTGTTTTAATTATACTTTAACTTTAATTATACTTTAGCACAATGCAAGTTATAATATTGGATGTTTGGTATATAATAGTTATAATATAAATTCTATCAATTTTAGCATATATTTTCAAAAAACTAACGTACATGGATTCTGGATATTGATTACATGATTGCAGTGTAATTTTGATCAATTTATGACTAAATGATATGCTTAAGTGACTCTGTTCCAAATCACCTCATTCGTGAGAGAGCTGATTGTGCAGTGAGGTGATTTAACTTGCTTAACACGAAGCCTGGAGAAAATCAAGAACGGACAACACAGAAAGAAACCGGTGTGCCTGCTCAACAGGACACCTTTGGGCCATCGGTATGTTGGGTTAACTCAGCAGGCTGTCACTAGTCAAGGAGCCCTGTCCTCTGGAGCAATGATTCAATGGTTTGTGCAGAGCACTCTGATCGGTGTCAGCAAGCATGACTCTAATCATGGTCTACAATGATGAATACTCTAATGGTGGTCTACAATGATGACCCAATCGATTAGGAGGTCCAGCTGTGAAGATCGAGATGAAGGAACTCCATACGTCATGACTGAGGGCATCCAGACTACCTAGGACTATACCGATCAAGTCTCAGGACCTCCCTCGTCCGGATTTGACAACACTCCAGCAGGATAGGGTACATCCTCATACCACACATGGCTTTCAACAATGGCTTTCTAGTCAGATGAGAATGTGACAGTTACACCATAGCTGACCACTCAGATCTGAGACCCAATGATTACTAATGGGAAGAGGTGGGGCAATGTGTGGCTTCTAGTGGTCAACGACCCACAAACAGACACATGTCTGTCTAAACTCTACAAGAGGAACGGGAAGAATCCCACAACACAGCACTAGCATCCAAAGGCAAAGCATGTTTCACAGATGTACAGCTTCTATTTCTTCCATCCCGGGTCACATGCTAGTAGCCTGTGACTTTCAAAACAGACCACATGTTGATCAGGGCCATTAAAGACATCTGTTAATCACGACTCTTTACGTTAAGTGATTTACCTGTGGTGTTAGTTCAATAAAATTTCAGAGAACCTTCTACAAAAAAAGAGATTTTTTTTTTGCTTGATAACCTTCTGAATTTGTTGCCGGTGTAGGTGATCGTTTTGGTTAACAGCTCAGTATACAATTCTACATTATTTCTTACCTGCTTCAATGTTTACTCCTATACATGACTATGTATGAACAAATATGACTAACAATTGTACATTGTGGCCTAATCAGTGTTTAGAAACAAATTATCTTACTTATCCTTAAGCAGTCTGTCTTTAAAGCCGAAAGAATTTGCTGCAAGCATAATTTATATTTACAAACCAATACATGTAAAGTAGGATACAGCAGATACCCCCCCAACAAGGACATTGCAAGCACATCACACTGTCTTCCAGATGATGGCAGAATATGTGGAAGAAACGTGTCCACATTAAGAACATTAACAGAAGATGGGTCACCTTGCTTTGATATCGAGTTGCACGCACCAGCAAAATATCAGTCAGAAAATGTGTAACTTTGTCCCCCTAACCCAAAGAGACCCTCTGCTATGTACCGAAATTTTTCCCAGAAAGGCTGCATATAAATAGCATCCATTTTTTATAGTACTATGCAGGTCACAATTTTTCTCACCTTATATAAAACTACGTGGCCACTTAGGACACCAAGAGTGAAATCTAATGAAGTCTCACTGGGATACCTATAACAGTACATTTTGGGATTATTTGTTTTCCACCACAATAAAGGAAAAATGCTTAAAGGAGTAGATGTAATAAAGACACCAGTCTCATTAAAAGTGCTCATTTAAGTAAAAACACGTTTTACAGTTTACACAATTTACAGTTATGCTACACTGAAAAACTTTAAGTGTCCTCTAAAAAACAAAAATCCTTGTTCTTCACAAACATGCAGCACGCAGTACTGTATAATGCTGATGGTCTCTAGTGCAACAGAGGAGATTTTTAAGCTTGCTTTGTTTGCAGCTCTCCAATTAAGAGACTGAAGGGCTGCCGCTTGCCGACAGTGAGGAGTCGTTTGTTAAAGTGGAGTAGAAAAAACGGAATTCGCCATCTCTTTATCCTTCGCAGTGCTCAATAGACTGCCAGGATTCACCCCCTAATGGTACAATAAATGCAGCTTGGCATCTCAGCTCCTCTACCCTTGGTGAAATTGTTTCTGTAAAATAAAAGCTTATTTAAAATGCAGGAAGCTTCTCCTAAACAATCTCCCTGAAGTGCGAGTCGCTTATTTTCTTATGTCGACACATGGCTTAAGCGAAGGTTAAAAAAAAAAAACTTGCACAAAATTGCACATCCCCTGGCTGTTGTCTTAAATTCACAGGGGCAGAACAAACGCTGATTGGAATTAATTGCAACGTCTCCCGCTTGTAAAGGTCGGAGGAGTTCATCTTCAAACACACTTGAGGATCAAGCTAAATAAAAAAAAAAAGACTCCGCTTCAAGCAGGGGAAAAAAAATCAAAGGCACTATTCACAGATAGTCCTGTAATTAAAAAGTTTAGTCTGCTTTTTTCCTCCCCATTTAAGATTAAGCTCTTTAAATAAATTAAAATAAACACTTACGTGCGGTATACTGACATTCAAAGGAAAACAACCAGATGATTACCAGCAAACCCAAACAAAACGTACATGTCTATAGTGACTTATAATGCACAAATCTACAGAAGCATCAAAACTAGGGCTTTCCAAAACTGTACATAGTTTCAAAATAGCATCTTTCTAGAAGTTGTATTCCTAGAAACAACTCGTACTGTTGCTCAAGGATTACAAAAGAAAACAAACGCAAATTTTAGTGCAAAGCATCTTTATGTATTAATCAGCAACTATCATGAAGTGTGATGTTTTGCCTGAATTTTCTTAGTGACATGATATTAGCCAAAATATTAAAAAAGACTAAATGGCTTTACGTTGCGTTTTAACTTTTCACTCCTATTGGCCTAACTCTTCATGGTATGGTACTGTATAAAACTCAAGCACTGTAGGCTGAAGCCATTCACTCAAAGCCATTGATAAGAAAGTTCAGCATCAATCCCCATTCATCCCTTCCCTCCCAGGAGACTAACAAAATATACTGTCAGCCCAATGGAGGATCTGATAAACAACCACAGAAGTTGAAAACTATTCCTAGAAGTTGTCCTCTGAATGCCATTACTTACAGTAGCTGCATGTCTTTTGTCTTTGAATGCAGTGCATCTTGCATGATGCACTGTTCAAGTATTCAGAGTAGAATGACTGCAGCACTGGTAACACCACTGGCAAGATGTTGGTTCTTATGTTGGCTTTAGGTCTTAATGGTTATCATTATGTAGGTGTATGAAATGGGCATACATACTGTAAATACTTTGCAGATAGTTAAGTTATATAAGTAAATAAGCACACCATGCCAGCCCGAATTCAAGATAAGTAGGAGATAGAGGATTTGCACTATCTTTTAGCTGCATCATTCTTTTCATTATTTAAGTCTTAAAATAAATTTGGTATGGGTCACATGGTGCAGTTAATTCAGACAACCCCTTCATCCCAGGTCTTCTTTAAAATGAGAATGTTTTCAAATGACTTTTCTGTTTTATCTCATAATACTGTAAGTGATCAATACCAAACATCCAGCACTAGCTCAAACACAAGCAGACACGCAGCCTGGCAAAAACTAACTAGAGGAACATCTCTGTGGTCTGTATGCAATGTCACTGCTAATCTATAAAGCAACTGCCAGATCAGCAAAGTAATTTGGCAGTGGCTGAGTCTGATGTATGTAACCACTCAACGTGTTCAACTGTTGGTAGACCGGGCAAAAAAATTAAGCGATGCGAGCCAGTGCGAGACATTGTTTCTACAATAGAATGGAAAACTAACTTTGTGAGAAATTATTAATCAGGTTGAATGATTAAGGTTCAACCCTGATGTTGTTATTGCTGGAACAGTGTCTCGTCAACAACAGGAAGCCGTCTAAACGTTAGCATGAGTGCTCCCTCCGCTACTACAAGGTGCTGCTACAACAGAACAATGTCAGTGAAAGCTCTTGGCCTTCCTACCAGAAACATATTCTACCGCCACCAAATAAAACACAAATTCATCAGGAAACACCTTTTGGCAACATTCAGCAGGTTTGTTAACCAAGCCAACATGCAAACTGCTGTCTTGCATCCCTGAAACACTGGTGCCTCTACTGGAGACCAGCAAATCTGAGTCATTGTAATTTATCAGATTTAAGCATCTTACGTGACGCCCGGTGTCACTATGAATGACTCACCTGGCTGTGGTCAGTCATGAGTGCTTCCTGTCAGTTGGTGGCGCTGAAAAGCCCAAGCTCTTTACCCCCACCTGCAGCAGTGGGCATGATTAAATCTGCGGTGTACTTTTTATGCTTGTCAACACCACCTTTGCATGTTGAAGCTCATTCTTGTACTGCCACTTTGTGATTTTAGTCAGGAGTTCACCCGCAACACAAAAAGCACACTGGCACTCCAAGGTATACTGCAACCTCTCACCATATTTGAGCAGGCTAACAAATTAACTTTGGATAATTAATTGTGGGGTTATAATACGTATGTAGTGAGCATTTCAGTAGAATCTGACAGTTTCTAGATTACCTCTGCACTGTACGCAGCAGGCCAGTTTCTGAAGTGCCTATAATTAATGTGGGCTTATGTGAAAAGTAGTGGCAGTTGTGTGTGGCCCACAGTCCTCCTCTACTGAAGTACCACCATCCAGCGTGAAAAACGGCTTAGCCTCACACTTCCTGCGCATCAAGGTTATCGGCACTTTCTGCAGAATGCAACTGCAGCAGTTTGTAGAGGGACAAATATTCAACCTCGTCCTCTATATGGACTATGACAGCCTGCAGTATCAAGCTGTCTGGGCCCACCAAGTGTAATGTATAAAACCACTCCATTAAAGATGACCTGACACTGACGTTACCACAAACCCCACCTTGTTTCATCTTGAAATGAACCACCAGCAGAATAAAACTGAGGAAAAAGCTATTTGACAAGTTTATTTAGCCATATGAAGGACAGAAATCACCACTGTTGCATCAGAGCCAGAAGCTCTAATTCCTCTATAACAAATTTCATAATACATTCATATTTGTCAAATATGACAGATGTAGTATCTTTCCAGTGTGGAGTAACAAAAGGCCTCAATCAGTTTTGAGTTGGGAGCAGTGTTTTATAAATGTGGACAACATTGTCAAGCCCCCCCCCACAGCTTTGAGAGCCTATACAACCCCCCCTCTAAGCAAGCCCTGCTCTTCAATGCATTCTTTTTAGAATACAGTGTTTCCAGGTGGGAGCAAATGTGCAACCATAAGTAAGGCCCGAAGGCCATAACTGAAGCTCAAAGAATAATCTTACGTACCGCTATTAAAAGCCATACTATCTTCAGGTTTTCACCCTGTTAAGCCAACATTCTGGCAGGTGTCTGTGGGTTTTACCGAAACCTGGCTTTTCCCTTTGCTCTCCGTTCTACAGCGCTGCTTTGGTGTTGTCCGAAAACACAAATGTGAGTCAGCACCCGGTCACCCACCCCAACCCCCCACCACCAGTTTCTGTGAAATAACAGAAGCTTTGAGAGTGCAAAGCTTTTTGAAGCAAAGCAAACAGCGCTGGCTCTGTAGTCTGTACCATTCAACCAGACAGAAAATCAAACACTGCCATCTGTCTAGCTCTGCATTCAAGACATCTGCAGCGGCTTGAAGTCAGATAAGCTACGGGAAACACTGAACTTCAGAAACATGATCTTTCACACGCATCACAAAGGCTTGAAATCATGAAATAATTATATACAGGCTACACTGCTCTTTAAAAGGTAGTAAATACTGCTGTATTATAGTTAATCAATCCTGTTAAGAAACTAGTGGTTACTTTTGACACTTCCCTATTTTTCAAATCACATATCTGCGAAGTCTGCAGCACATCTTTCTCCTATTTACCAAACATACCCTATTGGAGACCAATTCTTTTTCTTACTGGTGCTGAGAAATTAGTTCATACTTTTATGTCCCCAGGACTAGACTTCTGCAATGCTTTGCTACCTAGATCACCCAAGAATCTACAGTATGTCCACACCTGTGCTGCTCCAGTGTTGACCAAGCTTAAAAACCCAAACATGTCTCTCCTGTGAGGACAAACCTGCACTGGCTGCCAGTCTCTTACAGGAATAAACTCCTCTTGCTAACCAAACAGGCCCTGCATGGTCTGTCTGCTGTATACCTTCAGGAGTTACCATACCCACAAGTCCCAGCTCGTTCGCTTCATTCCACTGGCTCTAGGCTCCTCAACTGTACATTTGGGGACCAAGCATTTCCAGCGGTACCCCCATCTTTGGTATACTCTTCCTGATCAAATTAAACACACACCCTCTGCTACCTGCTGTCATTTTTAAATCTCACCTCAAAACTTATTTTCAAAGGCCTTCAATTCTTAACCTCCTTCTTTTCATTTCATATTTATACAGCCTTTTTTAATTTTTTGCTTACAGTACAGTACATGTACTGTACATTTTTCTATGTATAATTAAAATTACATGCATATATTATATATTTTTAAATGTATAATATGTAGAATTTGCCATCAGGAAGCTCCAGATCGAAAGGTGTTATTTAAGAATAAAACTGATTAACTAAATGTGTTCATTACTGCTACAGTAATACTGTAGCTGTACCTTAGGGTCAAGATTAGAAAACCAATGGAGCCAAATGTGTTTTTGTAAAAGATTACGATTTAAAAGCTGTTTCTAATAAAGATCAATTATATTCACAGTATTGTGAAACACAGCCTCTTTTTTAAAAAAAACAACACCATAATGATAAAGTTGTTAGAAGCAGATCTACTTTTGTGAAAGTAGATCAAGTAAAGAAGATTTTATTTCACACACATACTAAACAGGCAGGACCAAAACACAGGTACACTTCCACTCAAAATCATTGATCATTCTTTCTATACATCCAGCCCACCAGACAATAATGCATGAGCTGACAGTTGGGGGCAGACAGGAGTAGCGGAATGTGACAGTGTTCACTTCCTTCCCTGCCAATAAGAACAAGGTGAAACCTGGAAATCCGAAAAGGCAATGAAGTAATGATAACAGAACAGACAAAGAGGAATTTGAACATGCATTTGACATATGTGCAGAGTGAAGTGTATGACACCTGATGGTTTTGTCTTTTTTGCCATTGTAATTCGGTGCTTAAGCTTGATGTTGGATACCGAGAGCCAATTTCACTGAAACGTGCAAAACCACCACCCCAAGGAAATGACTTTCAATTTCTTTCAGCAGCTCCCAAACCCATTGACTTTGAGGTGAAAGGCTTTTTATCCCATTGTTGTTCCATTATCCTGTAAGCCCCCTGTGAGAAAACCATTATCACCAGACCACTCTCTTCTTCTAGCTGCCCTCAACCTCTCTCAATCACTAAAGTCACAAACGTTTTTGGCTCCACAGGCTTCAAGAGGAGGCAATGCTGGGTATGCTGCATTTCCTCTCACTGCCTCCTCCAATTCATGCCATCCTAACATGCTGCGTCACCCTCCAGAACAATAAAAGAAAGATGCAAACCACAGCAACATGAACAGCAGTGCACACACAATCGCTCAGTACAGTACTTTGAACTCCCTCCCCCTCCATAAGATGTCAAATTGCAATGAAAATTGATATTTTCACTCATGAAATTGTGCATCTAGGGTGTTCAGCATCATACAACACTGGTCCCAACCCTCTTTCAATAACCTGCAGATTCAAATCATTTCAAGTTGACTATGGAATTGGACATTTAAAACAGATTCTACTTTACCCATACCTTTTTAGATTATATAACACAATTGTTACTGCAGCCCCGTTTGAAAAATCCCTGCTGGACTACTATATAACCAATATATGTGCATACTAGTTTTATAAATTAAAACTGACATCCTATTAATTGGAACATTGCCTTCGCTCTCTCTGCTCGGTTTACGATGGCCTTTATTGTAAACTGTGGTAAGCCTAACATTCGTGTCACTTTAGATGTCTTGTCATGAGCCCATATGCATTTCACAAAAATAAAATCAAGATTTTATTTGCACTTTGACCTCTTAAAGTAGAAGGCTTTTGGCCTGACATTGGGGGGGGGGGTTATTCACCGAAAATCGCTCAACAACCATGAGATGACTATTTAACGGTGGGTGGGAGGAGCAAAACACTGCGTAGCAATGATTTGTTCAGGCTGCAGTCGTTCAAACCCCTGCATGACTCTCCGTTTACAAAATCTGGCCACCAGAAGATGTCATTGTAAAGGAGTTCCATCACCACAGGACTTGAATTTACTGCAATTCTCAATGTACAAGAACCGCTGTCGATCAAGCATTGTTTCAACAAACATTAACACTAAAGGTTATTATAAACGTACATCACAACTCTCAAAAATAATGTACAACTAATATACAAAAGCATAAAGTTACGCAAGAAAAATACTGCTGCTCGCTTTATCTTAACCTTTTTCTATATTCCTGTATGCATGCTTAATGCATTAGCTTTATGAAGTGTGCAGGCTTTTTGAAAAGTACAAACTGTACATGCAGACAGTAGGGAACTGCAATTGCACTGTATTAGTGCGTTTCCACAGAAACAAGCAATTATGACTCAACCGAGACCAACAGTTTACACTGAAAATGTAAATGGTCTTCCTAGGATTTTGAAAAGTTAAGGAAATATTGCAAGGTTTACTAAAGAAAATAATTAATTTGCCAGGATTGTTGGTGTGGAAAAACAATGCTCTTTCTCAATTATGTGTTAATACACTTTTATATTCCTGCAGGGCAAGTTAGAATTGCTTTCTGTATATTTGATTTTAAGAAAAATCATTAAAAAAAACAATGTATTTTTAAATAAATAAGCATCATATTAAACTTTTATCATTAGTTCATTTAATCTAGCAAAAGAACAGTTTCAAAAGATGTTTATGCTCATTAAAATACTCAAGGACATACTCAATCATTACCTACTGTACGAATAGGAAATAGACGCCTGGTACAGAATAATATGCGTACCAAAACCATCCTAAATCTGCCTTCTGACAAATTTCTTTTTCCAGCTCTTTGTCTATTTACAATCTAATAATGAAACATGACAAAGACACTAGGGACAGCATTGTCAAATGTGTAATAATATTACACTGTCTCTTGGAATAAAGTGCATTTTTTTCTGCAGTGATAATGAACTCAATGATTGTTTGACTCAATAAGAAACCAGGATCACAAACTAACACTGCTGATGAATTTCTGAACTAGGGTTCAGACTAAAGAAACAGGCTTTGAAATGATTCTGCATTGCTGCCTTTAAAAATGGAATGCTACTAATCATCATCATCATTCGCAACCAAGACAGCATCTTGAAGGAAAAATGAATTAGTCAATAAATCAGTTCACCTTCATAAACGGGCTGCAATCCCTATAACATTACAATAAAATCCAACACATAGCTCAGCCTGCACAGCTCTTCAGTTTCGACATATACTGCCTTCTTAGCTGTGACTAGATCAGTTTACAGAAAGCTTAATGCGTTTCTTTGTTCATTACAGTACATGCCAAACAAAACTGAAATACTTGCTTTCATGCTAAAAAGCAGGTTTATTTAAGCACCGCTTTGCAATTGCTAGTTACTGTACATCAGTTCCAGTGGAAGCTTGGACTGTAGTAAAACAGTGCATTACAATATTCGCTCCTTAACCACACTTCTGTTTTGGATTATTAGTTTATGGGGGACTCTTAGCATCAAGCAGAATTCCATACATGTCCCCTGTCCTGAAGACTAATCGTGCCCAATACTGTTTCAATTTTTGTTTTTTGCATATTTGTGGCTAGAACCTTGTCCAATATAAATATATATTTATAATATGCTATACCTTCATGTAAAGGAAAACATCCAAATGCTTTTTAAAACTAACTTACATTGAAATCACATGAGGTTTAATAAATAAATACTAAAAGATTTTGTCTGATATAAAGAAGTCATATAAAATGTACCACAATCCTATAATAAACACTTTTTACATTTTAATCAGCAGCCAGAGGACTTCGGGAAAGAAATACACTGATAACATTTTACGCGGAGACGTAAAAGGCCTACTTCACATAATACAACCTTCCATCTGACTAGCTTACCGCTCAGAGCATAAAAAACCAATTCTCGGTGAAGGCTGACACTATACATACAATAAATAAAAGAAACACACAGATGGAGCGCATTGTGTTCTTTTCATAAAAATCTATTTTTAAAATATTCTACACAGATGCAAGCACAGGCCTGTTGTATATATTGAATATAATGTAATGCAGAAAGACCAAGTGACAGTAATCAGCATTCTTTCTCCACTTCCTTAAAAAGGCTGTGAACAGCAGCGTACGCCGAGCTTGGTATGGCATTTATTCCGATGCCTGTCTTGGCAAACAGTGCAGCAGAAATCCAGCTTTTGGTCTTTGCCCTAAATGGGCCCATAAATCAAAGTCAACAGCCAGGAAAATGAAGCTGGTCTTTGCGCATCCTCGCTCTCCATGGTGCTGCTGTAAAAGAGATGTGCACTAAACGAAGGTGTGGTGCATGTCATTCACTGCAGACCTGACACAGGAAGCACTCTGTACGGCCACCCCCTCCTCGCAGAGGAAACCATATAATTAAACAAAATCCTGCTGAAAACAAAAATCACGTATTAGCTTGCAACGTTTCACACAGCCAACAAAACTTCTGCATACTTCCAGCACTGGAACAGAAATCACTTAAATCAGACATTTCCCCTATTCCAATTGTCTTCCATCGAAAGACAGTCAAATCCCTACCTTTCCACATTCCAGGTAGTCTCTCTTTGAAACCTGTACTATAATTACAATACTTTCCCACACTTAAAACCAGGAGGGCAGGCATCCAGCACAGTTGTGGTTTTCCCAAAGGAAGCTGTAGAGACTTTTCTTTCATGCGCTTGAAAGTGATGTTTGGGGCAGGTACAATGCACAAGGTGAGCTGGGAGTAACGCAAAAACCTGGCACTAACATATTTCCTTGGCCCCTAAAGATATCAAATGAATATATTTTCAGCAAGTCCTGTGTGAAAACATTTAACAAACGTAAATAAAAAGGGTCCTCAAATTCCAATATAGGTAACAAAAACTGTTCAGAGGGGAAAATGAATGTTTTAAATGTGATAAGAGTCCAGGAGAATTTACAACAATAAGGCAGTGGTGTATTGGCAAAGTGTGGAAGAACAGCAGCAATCATGACATAAAAGCCTAAAGCAGCCAGAATACAATATACAATATGGACAATATTGTGAGATTTCCTGCATGAATAAGGCCTCTGCTGAGATCTCTAACCAAAGGTGTTGCAAAAAAGGAGCCATGCAATAATGAAGCTTACTGAGATAACTTTTACCCTTACTTCAAGATCTTCCAATACCTTCCAAAGTCTTGACTGAGGATATAGCTAGTTTAGGCAACATATTTGTCAATGTGGTGATTTTACTGATGTTATTATCAAGAGACAAAATGTGTCTGCCTTCAACCTCCATAATTAATTTTATACAAGTATCCTGCTTTTTTATTGCATATTCCATCTTAACAGATGCAATCACATTTAGGGACGTGTACTCAAATTAATTTGACAAATCTTTTCTTCCACTCCAACCTTTAATAATATAATAATAAACTATTTTATATCGTGCCTTTAAAGCACTTTACAGAATAACAACAACAATAAATAAAAATAATACACATCATAAAAACACAATCACAACACACAGAGGAGACCATGGATGGTGGTACTAAGTATAATAGAGCAGAGGGGTAAAGAACAGAACTAGTTAAGTAAAGGCTCTTCTAAAGAAGGTTTTGAGTCTGGATTTGAAGGAGTTTAGAGAAGGTGACTCTCTGGTTTCCTTGGGGAGAGAGTTCCAGAGCTTGGGGGCATAACAGGAGAAGGCCCTGTCACCCATACAATGTAGACGGGCTTGGGGGACAGTCAGGAGACCAGAATTAGAAGAGCGAAGGTTGTGAGCTGGGGAGTGGGGCGGTAATAATTCAGACAGGTGCCAGGCCATGCAGAGCCTTATAGGTAAGCTTGAGAATTTTAAAGTCCACACAGAATTTGACAGGAAGCCAGTGCAAGGACTCCAGGATAGGACTAATGTGAAGACTTGCACTGGACCTGGTCAGGATTCTGCCTGCTGAATTTTGGACATACTGCAGTTTGTTCAATGTAGATTTGGATACCCCAGTGAGCAGAGCATTACAGTAGTCAATTCAGCAAAACACAAATGTGTTGATCAGCTTTTCGGCCACAGTTAGTGATAACGTAGGACGTAGTTTTGACAATATGCTGCACATGTGGGTCGAATGTTAAGCCAGAATCAAATATCACCCCAAGGTTTTTCAATTTAGACTGAAGCTCAAGTACAGAAACATCTACAGATACGGTTACAGGGTTGACTTTACAAAGTTGATGGGAGGTGCCAATAACCATGACTTCAGTCTTGTCACAGTTAATATGAAGGAATTTTTGAGTCAACCAAGTTTTTCAGAGATGCAATTAGATAGAATAGAGACAGCCACATCAGTGTCAGGTTTGGTATGGATGTGGTATAGGCTTTAGATCAGTGATGCTTTCACTGTTCCAAAATATTGATTCTAAAGATATCCTCATCAATTATTCAAGTCTTTAATAAACACTGCTTTTCAGATAGCAGGCAAGCCTGACATTCTGAGAAACAATATTCTCCCATCTATCTATAACCTATCATCCAAAACTTCAGTTGTTTACAGTTCAAATGTATTCATCCAAAACTGTCAGCATCACATTATTTCACTCAACACAACCTGGCAAACCTGCTGACAAACACAAATGTCTCACAATAAAAGCATGGCTGTTACTCAAATTCCAAGTCTCATGATAGCACCTCCCAAAAACTGAGGTATTGTACTCTACCTACTTACAAATGAATCAAAGTACAAACTGAAATAGTAGATAAGGCTAGCCAACACCACGTGACCAAAGGCTATGTTTCAAACCATAGTGCTACATAAGGAACTATTATAAAAGCTTGTCACGTCACAAATATTACAGAAAAATAGATGTAAGCAATGATACCAAATTTCACAATACGTTTCAAAATCAGGCAACAATGAGGAGCACTGTGAGAAACCATCTCATACTTTGAACTCCAGAGCAAATTCCCTCAGCTCCTTGTCACTCTGTATTTCACCATAAAGTTTTACTAGGAAACCAAAGTTAACAATAAAATGACCACTGGGCAAACAGGTTTTGTTGATTCTGTTAATTTTACACCTTTCCATGGCTCACACTCTCTAATTCCTGTTCAGTGGGATTCGAAACCAGAAGGGGATTTAGATGCTTCTCCAAACAGATTAACAGGTTTAAAAAACACCAGGCTACATTCTCAGCATTGAATTACTTGTAGTGACCAACTGATTGATACAGTACATAATGTATCTAAACATGGTGGATTTTTCTACATTTATCCATTGCATCTTTATTAGCTATTACAGTAATTACAATGTATGCAGCACACACACACCAACCCGCAGACTTCTAATAAAACAATCCATACTCCGACCACCCTGATGGAGTGCAAATGTATTTTACAAAGAATTGTTAAGAAAAATATTTTAAATCAACTCAAAATGCATCCGTAAGTCTGCATGTGCTCTAAATGTTGCAGAACTATGGTCGCAAAAAGACAAGTAAATGGGCAACGACACAACGTCAACAACACACGTTTCTTTGAAATTATGCAATTGTTTTACGTAACGGTAAAAGAACAACAAATTCAGACAACTGGATAGCAAGTGTTAAATACAAAATGTTAAACAACCGACCACAATCCTGCAGCACGTCAGCAAGTTGACAGCGTTACTTTATCCAAAAAGCTTGACTAGGTAACTTTTGACAAAGGATCAACAGAAATCTAGACAACAAAAAATAAATATATTGCAGAGGGTGAGCAGGGCATCAGCATTAACCATTAGCAAATGAGCAGAGTGCAAGGAGACGCAAATCTTAAATTCTGGCTTACAGATTCAAATGACAGTTGTCTACGCGGAATGCAAATATGAATCAGAAAGAGGGGGGATTCAAGCCCTGTCATTTGCCCACAGAGTTTAACTTCTAAAGCTTGCAAAAAGGGCCTAAATAAAACGCTGAAAAAAGCAGTGAACGACAGGTTCCGTGCATTTTAACTGCAGGACCTGACAGTAGCAGAGCCCACACCACAAACACAAAATCTGCTCTTTAGTTTAAACTTGAACCATTTAAATCATCAACCAGCTGCAAGTGCGTGTTTCTCTAGCAGGTCTGCGGTCTTCTACGTCTCTGCATTTGAACTTGAAAAGCCAAAGGAGGCACAAGGCGCTCCAAAGGGAGAAACCTGCTGCCACTGCCTCAGCTTATTAAAAATACAAACCAGCCCCCTTTTATCCTCTCCACAACCCACACAGCAAAAGCTTGCCCAGCGTGAGCTCCAAGGCTACCCCACCCAAAGCCCTTCCAGTCCTAAAATCTAATCCACCTTCACTACGGGATCAGTCTGTAGACGCCATCGCAAGCCCGCTGCTCCACCGTTTTACAAATCAGCCAGTTTTCAGAATGAATCAAAGAAAAGGGGCAAAAACGATCACAAACCTTGCATCCCCACCTTCGGTTTTTCAAACCCAGAATATGCTAGTGCTTCAGGAAAATATGCAGCAGTGGGGTCGGAGACCAATCACAGAGTACGAGAACTACGAGGCGGCCAATCAACGGAGGCTGCCTCTGGACAGTAGCCAACCATATCATAGCTCATTACTCAGTCAGACAGAAGGAGGCTGGGGGAGGGGACACGCGTGCACACACCAAAAAATGAGAAAGCTGGAGAAACGGTGAGAAGGTACGGGGTGAGTTGAAGGAGGCATGCACCGGACCGTCGGAGAAAAAAGCCGAAATGAGGGCCCTGAAAGCTGTGCCTGTCTGTCATCATGGAGACGCTGAAATTGAATGACATAATCTAGGTGTTTTTTTCCCCTCTCTCAGTAGATGCAAGGCCTTGATCTTGTGGTGTGTGCCACCATTCCAAAAACTCCACATACAGTACGCAGGATTTTGTTTCGGTTCTTGTTCTCATTCTAAAATCATCATAAGGGCTGGCGCTGCACCTAATCTGTTTCACTGACAAATAAATACTTTTTCCCCCCTCTATCTAGATATCTTAGTGCGCATTGTAATATATTTTAAGTCAAACTGCTAACAATTATTTAGATATACACTTTTAGTGAACTGAGCTCATTAGGCAAGAAACATTTGTTACAAACATACAGTAGGTATGCCACACGGACACGTGGAGTGTTGTTATAAACCTCTTTTCTCCATGCTCACAGTATATTCGATTTAAACAAGGGTCGTTATTAAGAAATACCTCGGGTTTATAATTCGAAGTTAAATATTGGTTTACGAGATCAACGTATCAAAAATCATATTAATCACAAAATGTCGGCAAAACTACCATTTAAAAGTTTGAACTGTAAGTTTAAAAAGGTGCTGAAAATTCTTCCAAAGACTCATTTATTTCTATTATACGTCTAAAATCCAGAGAGCTAGAAATTGTTTCAGTGCTTGTTCACCTTCCACAGCAACAGCTGGATTAGAAAATACTTATATGGGAATACACACCCCTGTGACTCCTTAAACTACATCACATGACCAGGCTGAAGAAAAAAAAAAGCAAAGAGCATACCTTGAATGCTAATGAACTGTTTTACAAGATGTAAATTACACCACAACATTGGAGACTGCTGTGACAAACTGCCATTTATTACTACCAACCCACTGTCAAACCCAAGATGTGATCCTTGTAGTCAGTCGAGACTTTTCTTAGGCTGTATCCAGACTGTGTAAGCACATAGTACACAGTCTGCTTTATTGGTAGAATAATTTAGTTTCATAGGCCTGTAAGAAGTGAATAATAAAAAGGTGCTTTCTTCCTGATGACTTCACAGGAATGCAGAGAAAACCCCTTCTCATTATCATTAGGTCTGGAGTTGTGGTTTTGCCCTACAGCCATTTTTAAATGGAGGTTGAGCTATAGTCTTCCTGTATCCTCTGTGAAGCACAGTAGGGTCCTTCTTAAAGGAATATTGATACACAGACCTGTAAGTCTCTAAATGCTGTGAGAAACTGTACTTATGAGGCAGCAGTATATTTCTGAAAAACGGGGATACATTTGAAAAGTACTTTGAGTCTGAAATCTGATACTAATATCAAACAACAAGATAATAACAGTTTAGAGATAAAATGGTACATTTTAGTCAATGTGAAGGCAGAACCTTCAATTAACCAAAAAAGATCATAGCCAGCACTTTTAAAGTTAAAATGGTTGTGTTTTGGGGGATAAAGGAGCCGTGGTAGCTGAGACAGCAAGGACGTCCCCATTCTATTCCATTCCAGGGCTGCAGGGGAGCCGGAGCCCATGTCTGCAAGCAATGGGTGCAAGGCAGGGTACACCCTGGATGGGACACCAGTCTGTTGCGGGACACACACACGTGTGCACACACTCACAGCAGGGCAGATTTTCCCAGAAGCCAGTTAACCTTACCTGTAAGTCTTTGGACTGTGGGAAGAAACCTTGAGCACCTGGAGGAAAACCACTCGAACGTGGGGAGAACATGCAAACTCCACACAGACCAGACCCCAGGGATTGAGCCCAAGGCCCCAGCGCTGCAAGACAGCAATGCTAAGCACTGCCGCTGCCTTGCCACCCAGGACAGAACTAGACGAACATTAAAGTAATGATCAATAAAATTTAACTGGAACATAATAATTGAGGTGAAATTAAAAATAAAAGCATACTGCAAAATGCACTAAAATTAAAGAAACCATGGTTTTGGGCACTCCTCGTATACTGTCACTTTTTTACTTATGAAAAAAACACATTGTTTTATTATTGCATACACGACTAAGAAAAATGTCACACTTGCAATGGTTATGATGCCACACTTTCTCTGTTGAATTCCAGCCTGCACCAGGGTGCCCAGAAAGGTTGATGTTAAGCAAGTGTGAGAGGTCAGGTAATAGAAATGACCTGTCTTTACACATACAAAATTAATAGTAGATCCATGTTGTGCTTCTAATTGTATGGATTACCCAAGCTATTTCTTGTTATACAGTCAATATAGTCACAATATTCTTAATATTTTCTTAATAGTAAGGTATTTTCATATTAATGCTACTTCATAATAATTGCTTACACTTAAATAGTGCTTTTTTGGACACTCAACTCAAAGTGCTTTACAGGTAATGAGAACTCCCCCCCACCATCACCAATGTGCAGCATCCACCTGGATGATGGGATGGCAGCCATAGTGTGCCAGAATGCTCACCACACATCAGCTATCAGTGGTGAACAAGGCCAGGATGCCAGCATTACACCCCTACGCTTTTCAACGAACTTTTAATAACCACAGAGAGTCAGGACCTCAGTTTTACATCTCATCCCAAAGGGCACCTTTTTACAGTATGGTGTCCCTGTCACTATAATGGGGCATTAGGACCCACAGACCACAGGATGAGCACCACCTGCTGGACCCACTAGCACCTCTTCCAACAGCAACCTTAGTTTTTCCCAGGAGGTCTCCCATCCAGGTGCTGACCTGCTTAGCTTCAGTGGGCTGCCCAATGTGAGTTGCAGGGTGATAGTGCTGCTGGCTAATCACAAACATAACATTGTAGAAAATGTTACTCCTCTTTCAAAAAGCAGCTCCTTATTATTATTATTATTATTATTATTATTATTATTACAGTAGTTAACAGGGTTTTGCATCTAGTGCATTCAGGGTTGTCAGTCATTGTGTAGTTTTTTAACTATTGCTTTAAAACATTTTTTAAAACACTGCAACAGTGCAAAACACTCAACATAAAATCCCAAAGTGAGCTGGAAAATTTAAACCAAGAGCACATTATGCTTACATACAGAATCCAAAACTCTTAACCACTTACTTAGTTCCATAAATACCTATACGTATTTCAAATACTAACAGCTATTCTTGCAAAAAAAAAAATCTTATATTGGTAGCTATTACAGCTATTAAGTTCTGATATGAGAGGTAATTCCACAATCCTAATAGCATATACAATTGCTCTACTCACTACTTAAGAAAGATCTACTTACAGTACAGTCCATTCCAGAATCAAGCATTAAGCAGACTGCAGTACCTAGACTACCACTGACTACTATACAATACCAATCGAGTGTGTTACAGAACATAAATTAATGCAGTGAGTTCAAAATAGTTGTCAATTCTGACATTTTTCTGCTGACTTGTTTATTTTGTAATGCACTACAAAACACAAAATTACACTGACCATTGTAGCATAAAAAAATAGCAAGCTTGCTTTTATGTTGCTTTTTTTGCACTTCCTAAGAATGATGTGCTACTTCAGGAAAAGAAAAAAAAAGTAGATGAATTTTCTGTCCACTAATGGCAGAGAACTTAAAATACATCTTTAGACATGACACAGAAAATCTGAACTAGCATGCCTTTTTTATTTCCAACAACATCTTCAATGTAACCACTGTTTGTTCCTGGGGATGGGAATTTAAATGAAAAATCTGTTGATAGAAAGAAAACGCATACACTAGCATTGCTTCTTTAATTCTTCACCTTAGCTGTCAGTTCATCTCAGCCAGTCTTCCATATGATCAGCTTCAAACTCTGCTGAAGAATTTACTACACACAAATGATGGGAGACTGTCTTAGGCTTAGCTAATCAGGGAAAGCATTTATTTTCCTGTCACTTCTTAGCCTTTTACTTGGTAAAATACATCAAGCAGCATAATAGGTAATGTTTACCGATCTTCTCATGCTTTTATTTATTTAATGATATCTTGTATGAGGAAAATCAATATTGCATTGTGATACAGCTTCCATCTGTTTTCTGACTGCTTCTTCCACTTCAGTATTGCAAGGGAGCTGGATCCCGTCTCAGCAAATAAACAGGGACACGACGGGATACACCCTGGATGGGATGCCAGTCCATCACAGGGGACACACAGATATAAACACACTTTGCACAAAGGTCCAGTTCCCCAGCAGTATGTATTTGGATTGTGGGGAGAAACTGGAACACCCAAAGGAAACCCATGGGAACATGGGGAAAACACACAAACTCCACACAGATAGCACCCGTGGTCAGGAATTCAACCCAGGACACTAGTGCTGCGAGGCAGGAATGCAATCCACTGAGCCACCATGCTACCCACCTGTATATCAAATGACCTATATTTCAATGGTATAAACAAAACCCTATTTCATACAGATTACCTATTTTGTTGTACTGCACGACACAAAGGACATTTCTCAGAGGCTTTTCTTTAAATTTACTTACAGTAAAAATCCTTTAGGATAGAGTTTAGGATAGGTTTGCAGTAAAAAAAGCAACACAACCTCTTAATCTACCATTTTTACATAATAAAGACCTTCAATAAAATCAGTATTTCATAAGACAAGGAAAACAAATGTTACTAAATATATCCCTCAGTTCTTGGCTTTTTTGTAACCAAAGAGCTTTTTTTAGTTAATTATCTTGATAAAAGCTTGTATAATGCCTATCATAGGATTATCATTGTGTCACTATATATGGGAGAGAATGTCTTGTTTAATGAATTTATGGTTGCTTAACACGTCTTAATTACTAAAGTTACTGCACATGTAGGCAATTCCTTATGAAGAATGTGTTTGGCTGCAGTACCATATACCATGTTGGAATCACAAGAATAAATTGGGATGATGTGTTTATACATTCAATTTATAATGCAGCTGGATCAAATTTTATTCAAATTTTTATTCACAGAAAAAAACAAGTAGTATTTATTTCTTACATAAAAAGATTATCAATAATGAAATTGACGTGTATTTCAGTTGATCAGTTTTTGGCTTTAACAACAACAGAGAAGGTTCTCCTTATAGCCTTGAAACAGATTCAGTAGAGATTTTTCAATATTCCTCCATGTAAAACTGCTTCCTTCAGATTCTGTGAATTGCCTTATGGTTTGAACCAAAGAAATGTTCTACTGGGCTGAAGTCAGGAGACTGTGATAGCCTGCTTAACATTCCATCTTGTGCATTATATTTGAGGAAAACAGGTGTTTGGATAAAATATTTTTTAACAGGACTGGTTTTATTTTTGATATGTTTGACGGTTCTTAGAATTACTGGCTTGACTTCTGATTTGTGGCCTCAGAAATACAGTGAAAAAATAAATTATAATAATCACAATCAAAATGATTCCATAACATGATTCTTCATTAATAACTGTTAATTTATTGAGGAACAACCTCTCTGTGCAACAACCTCAAACAGTAAATATAATATAGTTATTTTTTTCCATATAGCTTTCCCATCCTTAGTTCACTATCAGAGGATGAGATCCTTAGATCAATTAGCTGCAGACTACTGAACATATCTATGTTCTAGATGGCTTTGTCTCATTTGTAACCTTTCCTCTGTTCATATGTTCTTACATATTTGCAACTGCAGCACTGTGAATTCCATAAGTGAATTATAAGCTGCAAAATGCAAGATGAGAGCTGTTAGTGAAATCCAGAAATAAAAATATTTTTAAAACTTCACTAAAATCTGATCTTGTGAAACAAGAGGAATATACAAAGCAGCATGTTTCACAAACATGTGGAAACCGCACATTCCAAAAGTGTTTGGTTATTCCTCCTGTTAAGTGCCAATATTTCAGTTTTAATACATTATCCACATTAAATCCTTCGCTCCTAATTGCACCTGGTATCTACCTGGGTTAGAAACCAATTTAACATTTTTGAACAAAGACCACAATCACAACAGGGAAGCTGATTTTCTGAAACAGAGTATCTAGTAAAAAGAATATTTACAAAACTGTACTCGACCTCACAGTTTCAAGACATAGTCTTTTTAAAATCAGTTTACCAAACCTGAGGATGTTAGTAAGCTTCCGGCTCAACAGTCAATGAGTAAAACTGAACTATTGATTTTCCTTCCCAGGTTTATGGGAGTGACAGAGTGAAACTAGTTTCAGATTTCTAACCTCAGATTGCAATACTTCTTTTGTTGCCTCTGTGTGCACTTTCAAAAAAGACTACACACCCAGATGCAACACTTTTTTTTTTAAATCTGGTCACGAGAATGTTTACAATCATATATTCCATCAACAGCTACATGATTTACTTTTGTTTTTCCTGCATGATTTCCTGTTTTGATTAGCATGTCATCGCCTATTCCTCTTGCAGTTTCATTCAAAGGAGAATGTGAACAAAAACACATTAATGAGCTATCATTAAAGTAAATGCAGAAAGAAGGCAAAGGCTTAATAATGAAACAACATTCTGCTAATGTGCTCAGCCCACTGCAAACCCAGAGTACAGAGAATTCCGGAAAGCCTGACAGATGAGAAATAATAAAGACGAATTACACACTCCTGGCCAAAAAAAATGCCAATCAATAAATGTGCACACTAAATTAATAAAATGTAGATCACAAAGCATACATTTTTATTAAGGAATAATCTGATGATAAACAAGCAATATGGATGCTTCCATGCAGAAGATTAGATTATTTAGATTATTTACAAGCAAATCTGGCACTGTGTGATAAATGGTGTGAGCAAAACACTTCTAGCAGTAACTTCAAAGTTAATAAATGACACAGCTATAAAAAGAAATTAAGGGCCTGCTTTATCCCTCTACCACTAGCTCTTTCTCATAAACACATGACTATAGATACATTTAAGTGTTATATTCTATTTCCTTACAGAAAAGAAAAACAAACACAACGAGTGCAAATTGAAAATGTAATTTGTTTTGTGTTTAGTTCTCTCCTACTTCTGTACCTGTGGGCCTTTTTCTCCAGAGGAGAGTGAAGAACAAAAATACACAAATTCATGCCTGCTGGTACAAAAAGGGTATTTAAAAAAAAATACAGTTAAAACAACCTGCTCAATCTGAAAGGACGCTTGTAGTCTACATTAAACTAAATTGATACTTGGAGAAAAAACTGATATGATGATTCAACTATTTGGTTAAGCAACTAAGTGGCAACACTTCACAGGAGCATATCTCACTGATTTCAAACCTGCACAGCCTCCTAGCAGATATTTTTTAAAAAAATGTACCTACTGTAAGTCAGTGAAATTCTAATTTTTGCTTCAGTTGTTTGCTAAATCATGTACTTCTTGAAAAGAGTTAGTTCAAATATTCTACATTTTTAAGCAACATAGCAAAAAGCATGAATATTCTTGTGTGATCTGTAGTCATGAAGTATAAGTATTATATACAGTTTAACCATTTACGAGTCCACACAGACAAAACTTTATGAAAACTGAAAAAATAAGCAATGTTTTTACCTCATTTTTCTGGTGTATTTTGCATTTTTTAAATTTGTATTACTGCCAATGGCTTGTGGATGGCATTACAGAAAAGCAGCTATTGTGTCAGATTATTTTCAAGGCATTCTGAAAAGTCAGCACAGATATTTTTGGAATTAATACATGAGAGAAGAGGCTTCCATGGCCATGTAGGAACTTGCTGTATCTGAAGCACATAGGGTCTTTGAAATGAACTTATTCAAACCA
The DNA here is from genome assembly GCF_059453375.1 of Lepisosteus platostomus. Lineage (NCBI taxonomy): Eukaryota > Metazoa > Chordata > Actinopteri > Semionotiformes > Lepisosteidae > Lepisosteus > Lepisosteus platostomus. The sequence continues at coordinate 49,888,641 of NC_142611.1, forward strand.
TGTCTTATAAGAACAAAACAAAAAGGCTTACATTAATCCCTGTGGGTAAATGCCCTTTGAATGTACTTGTTAATACCTATGACATTATTACACCATCTAAATGATCTTCCTTTCATTCTAAGTAAATAAACAAAGAACCCTCTGGCCAAAATAAGATTATCACTTGTCCTAATTATCTCCTCCTCAGTTTTATCTAGGTGTTATAGGTCCATCGATGCCTCCATCTCTCACCAGTACTGTGCAGGCAAATGAAAACAGCAGAAACCCTTTGCTTGGTTATCCAACCTTTAACCACACAATCCTCCGCGCTGGAAATTCATTAGTCTCTCGTGGGGATATTTAAAGCTCCCTTTTCATGATGACAACGTGAATGTCTTATTAAGACCATCATTATAGCCTGGGGTCATGAAAAAAGATTGAAAGCTCCTGAGCAGTCTCAGCCATTAAGCAAGGCAAAACTGTCACTCACTAGCTTTCCAGCTTAATTCCAGGAATAAAATGAACAAATAATACATATTGTAGATAAAGTTGTTTTTGTTACCACACATCAAATTTAAACACAGGGCATTTAAAAGAAAATACTCTTTCTATACAGATGACAAACAGTTTCCACTGTAAATTGACGGAATTAAAAATGTCCTGGAAGCAATTTTCTAAAGTTTGTCCTCTTTTGCTGACTGTAATTTTTTACCTTGGCTAAAGAAAATGTAAAGACCTGCTTTATGAAAATAATGACACAACTTCAGATCATGTTTCTCATTGTGAATCTCAAATAAAAAACAGAAAGTAGTGGACATGGGCCAAAAAACCAAGAGACATCACCGATTTCCACTGTTGCATGTCAAGTCCAAGATGTTCCTGCTAAATATATCCATCTTACGGAAGAGCAGGGGTGGCCTACCGTGGTCCTGAAGAGCCACAATCCATCTGGTTTCATGAATCACCCTTAATGAGTCATCACTCATTTGTAAAAAGACCTGAAACACTGTCTATAGCAATGTCCACTGAAGCAGGGAATTTGTTGTTTGTTCAACTGCGTAGTTCAGAACAATGATCCCAAACCTGTGGGCTGCAGCCCACCATTGGTCTGTGAGGTGACTGTTAGTGGGTCATGGAGTCGGTACATAATGAGCGTAAATACATACAGAGAGTCCAAAAATAAGTGCTTGTCAAAATATAACAGTAATGATAATTGCATATCACTGTCAGAAACAGGGCTGCAACAGTGCAGGATTAATTTGTGCCCTTAGTGACCTGTGCTAATGAAAACAACAAGCTTCCAGGTTATGAAGATCAGCATGCATAATTCATCCATTCATGTCACATATGGCCAAATAATGCCACTTTGATTTGGGGGGGCAGAAGAAAAGGTAAATATTTTTATTTGGGCATATATATATATATCAAGATGAACTGAGGGAAAAAAACAATGAAGGAGGTGAGACTTCCGCAAGTTACTAAAAAGCTGGCAAAGCATGTAGTAAAAACACAAGCCAGAACACATGACATTTAGCTTTACACTGACGGGTGACGCAGAAACAAGAGCGAGAGTGTGTCAAAAGTGGCAAAGTTGTCAAACCAAGACCCTCAAAAGAGCAGAGACACTTAACAGCCTGGAAATGCTGGAAAACCACAAGAGGTGGGACAAGCTCCAGATATAACAGAAATCACCAGCTATGCTTACAACACTGCACTGAAGCCGGTTTACCATGTGGATTCCCACATTTCCCCGTTTCTCACAGTACAAAAGTAGGGCTGGGCAATATGACCTCAAATCAATATCACAATAATTTCACACATTTACCTCAATAACGATAACTTAACTATAGTTTTTTTTTTAATTATATGATTACATGATATGCTGAAAGATCATGTTTTAAATATGCAAAACTATTAAAGCTGCAGACACCTCATCTTACAAATAATTTAACACAAACAGAATAACTTTTAATGAACATTTATTGAACATTTTAACATATTGCACAATGAACATTTATGAAAAATATAGAACTTTCAATATTTATCCAATGCAAACTACATCTAAATGTCTCACAGCTTATACATTTTCAATGTAAATGATGCTAGAAATCAAAACATCTTATGAAAAAAAGATCACAGATCCCACAAGGAAAGGGCATCTTTCAGGCCCTGTGCAATCCTATTTCCCATGTGATCATCAGGAAAATATGCTGTCTGTAGGCATCTGCTGCGCAGGATCCATTCATCATCAATATAGTGCAAAGTAAGGCTAAAGTATTGTTCCATCGGCCTACTTGACCACAGATCCGTTGTGCAAAATTCCGGACTGATTTTAGCTCAGCAGCTATCTTTTCACTGCATTTTTTGTACAGTAAATGTCAGGCACCACAGTTCAAGAAAAATATTTTCTCAAGGGCACAACATATCTCTTTTCAAGGGTTTGAATGAGTTTTTGGGAACCACTATAGCTATGGGGACCATGTCCTTCGCTATGTACAGTAGTATGTAATGGCGTTAGTTATCTCGTTCCATCGCGTGAATCTTTTGCATATTGAGTGGCATTAGTAAATGCTTGTGTTAGAGACAGCTATTTGGGGGAATCACTTCGGCCATGAGTGCGCTTGTCAGTCTCTCTCTTTTTTTTGGCTATGCACTCTTCGTATTCCATGACATGGTTGTGTTTCAAGTGATGAAACAAGTTGCTCGTGGTACATTTGGGCGCAGAAACGGTTTTCCGACAGAGTTTACATTTGACTTCTCTTTGTTCAGTATCCTGTTTGCCGAAGCCAAAATATAACCAAACGATCAAGGCTGCATCTTTTTAAGATACCAGCTCATCTTAATTTTTACTTGAGTCACCCCTGCCTGACTGGGGTTCAGCATAAGCGCTCGTGTTGTCTCATGCACGCCACGCTTCTGTGTGTTTTGAATGAAGAATGAAGGTTGGACGAGGCAGAAGCATGTGACTGGATATTGTGACAGGATGTTGTAGTTTTTTAAGGGGACCACTCATGAAAGCACACAGTGGGGAAAGCTTTTACCAAACATACAGACATAAGCAAAATTAGGTTGGTGAGAGATTCTTTACGTCGCTATCGCTAAATTTTCTGTATATCACCTGGCCCTATAAGAAATGTTCAGTATTGCAGGAGAGCTCATTTTGCTCAGCACTGCCAATATTTGCTGAGAGTTACTAATATGAGTAGTGACTTTGAAAGCCATCTTTTTGGGAAAACTCCATATTTTGGCATATACCTCAGCAAATCCACCAACGTCTGTAAAACCACATTATTGCTAAATACGAGAAACTGCAGGAAAGTATTGTGAAACATATTTCAGAAAGAATCAGTGGAGGCACTATTTTTACTATGAGAATTCCTGGCATGAAGTCATAGATATACTGTAGCTGTGAAAACATCAATTACATGAAAATTATGTCTTGAACTTCAGACATTTTGCTTCTTTGTGTAAGTGAAGGGTTTGCAACTCTTGTACTGCAGTGAAGTAAGATAGCTTTCAAAAGGGAAGGTGCTGAATCATCTTGAATGAAGAGAGGAAGTGCCCGTCTTTATTGATGAGAAAAGATGCTTTTGGACATAGAATTTCCTTCATGACAAATTTGTGCAAAACTGGCCTACATATCAGACACATCTGACCAGATGAAACAACTAAATATTTCAATTCAAGGATGAAACAGCACTGTAGGTTTTGTTTCTGACAAAAATGAGTAATTCAAGAAGAAAGTACAATGTGGAAGATAAGAAAGTTGAAGTGGGAAGAATAGAAATGTTCCCAATCTTAGTAAAATATTTGGAAGAACCTCCCAACATCAAAATATCTAAAGCTGTGTTTAAGCATTTAACACAACGGTCAAGAAAATTCACAGAATATTTTCTAGAAGACACCAGGGACAGAAAGTTTGGATTTTGGGCCCTTTCTTGGATATTGGATATTGAAGCTGCATGCATGGCCTTATCCATTGTATTGGAAATCGAGCTGATGGAGCAACCCAAAGCTCCTGTTCACAAAACCTGACATTGCTTTATTTTGGATTTAGGTACCAAAATTAATATTCCTCTGACAGAATTCAATCAAGCTTCTGTTGCCTTTCACTACCACATGCAAGTACATGTCAAGATCTTCAGTTTTGACTTTTACAAAACAAAGAATAGGGGGTAGCAGCAAACAACTTTGAATGTTACTCTCCCATTTCACAATGGCCTAATCTATTTTCCAGAGGCAAGCCCAGGTATCCCAGTCAGGGTAAGCAGTGTATATGTTTATACAAAGGATAACAATGTATTAAGCAGTAGTTTTACAAGTGGGTCTCAAAGATATTGATTCATCATCTTAAAGCAATTCTCAAAAGATTTGCAACATTGTTACTTTTTGCTACTGTTCCTTTGCTAATAATATGCAGACATAATGTCTGGATAAATGGAGTCTGGCAATCCTTTAATCACACAATTTTAATACATTCAAAGAAACCACATTGTTAGCTTATGGAGCTTAAAGAGCTCTGTAATGACACCCCCCTACAGTTTAACAAGATATTTTCAGCCATAACTCAAGGATGCCTGTAAATGAGAAATTCGTTTTCCAGGTTTTCCTCATTGGAATTCACCACCAATTAACCACAATCCTCCTACTGTTCTCTTCCTGCTGTCTGTGTACTAACTAAAATCTAAGAAAACAAAAGATGAGTGGGTGCCAACAATCCGATAGAAGAAGAACACTAGTGAGACTTTTTCTTTTCGGGATGACTGTGTCCTGAAAACAATGAAACTACAAGTGCTGTGTACCTTTCTAGGGACAAAAACCTTAGTCTGGAATTTGTATTGCAAAACCAAAAAGGAATTCATGCCATAGCAGGTCATAGCACCTACTGACAAGCATCTGTGAAGAGAATTAAAAGCCACAGCTAAAAATCAGCAAAGGATATACCCATGACTTCCTCAGCAACCTCTTGCACAAAAACAGGATCTGGTTTGTCACTGGTTAAGGATACAATCCATCTGTCAGAGCAGACAGTATTGATTATAGCCTTATGGTTTTAACTTAGTGAAAACAGTTCAATACAAGTAAAAGTAATGGATATACCATATTTTCATGGTCCAGATATATGTTATGCTTAGCCTTGCATAGAGAAGTGTGTAATCCCTTGTGTTTATGCACCCCAAATGAAACCATAAAGGGCAAATTAGGACTGATAAAAGCACAAGGCATTGGCTGCAGGCTGTACTGTGCAGTAAAAAGTAGTGCAATTAAACATATGGTATCTATTTTAATGCCTAGGGAGGTCACTAAGTTTTAGAGGCCTTCACAGTTCTACACCAAACAGGGAATCTGATTCATGACCCATACCCAAAAAGATTCCATGTATAAAATTGTTTTGCGGCCCTCAATTCAAGTGTATTCAGTAGCTTAAAGAGTAGTCAGACCCTATTATGTAAACGACATACATCAGCATTACATTATGGATTTACATGTACGTTTTTTTTTCTGCTCTTAAAGCTGTTAATATTACAGCAACCCTTCCTGCTCAAGGATCCCTCCGTATCCCGGGGAAACTCCAGTTAGATTTTTACGTCATTCTAGCGACAGCTGTCAGAATTTCTTTGCTAGGTCAATTAGATCATCTTACCTAGATTGATTAGATCACCTTACCTAAATCAGTTAGATCAGGTGTGTTCAACAGATGGCCCACAGGCCAGATCCAGCCCATTAGTCCCATTTGTTTGGCCTGTGTGGAAGTTGCAGTCAGAGCCATTAACCTGATTTGGAGAGATTTCTATTTTATCCAATAGATTTTATAGGTTGAAATGTTTCCATTCCAAAAACAATGCTCTGGAATTGTAACAGTAGCAAAACAAAGCTAATACCACAAACATTAAATTGTCAATGGCAAGTTGCTAAAATGATTTTTTTCTAGAAAACAAAATATCCTTGATGGGGGGTGAGTAAGAAAAGCCCTGATAGTATTAATTCCAAGTCTTGTTAAATTGTAAGACTTGTTTTGCTTTGGTTAGAGTTCTAGGTTTTTGTTTAATGTAGACCCATGGAGACCTCTATCTATGTCACTGTGGAAAGACAAGTGAAATATCAGATCAGGTTTTGTAAACATCTCACAACATGTCAACCAGTGGCCTAAGAATCAATGGCTTATGAAGTATAAGCAAATTATTGTATAAAATCATTGCTCAAAGAGAATTGTTGGATTCTGGGAATATAAAAAGTAAAAAAACAAGCAGCATTAGGCAAAATCAATACATAAAAAAGCACAGAGAATGCGTGTGTTGCATTCACAGACAAGACAAGATGATAGATTAAATAACATGAAAAAGCATCTCCAGAGAGTGATGAACACAACAGTGACCTCTGGTTGTAACTACCACAGCTCAGCTACAGTACAAGATAAGGCATATTAGTGTCCTTTCTGCAGGAGAAAATACAGCAACACAGCAGAAAATGATCTGCAGTGTCCTTAATAGATTTATCCTTTAATTCTAGAGTTTTCTTCAAGGAAGTTTATATTGACTTGACATGTAAAATATATTGAGTTAATATGACAAAATGGCTGGATAGCTTTTCCTAGATTACAAAAGCCCGTACGTACAAAAGTGTCTCACATTTATGATTTTAAATGTACTTTCCATTTGTGCCCTCTGAATTTTATTTCACTGCTGATCCTGAAGTCCACTAGACTGACTTTCACCACCTTTAAGGATTATGAATACAGAAATCAGCTCCCTCATAGCTTTCTCTGATCAAGAATAAGAAGGTTCAGTTTTTCCAGCCTTTCAGAGTAGGACATTTCCATAAGTATGTTAAAATACTGGGACATTAGATTGGAAATTTTGGTCCTGAGGGAAGAGTGACACCTACTGGTCCACTAGCATCATTTACAACAACAACCTGGTTTTACTTTGAGATCTACCATCCCAGTACTGACCAGGCCTTGCCTGGCTTAGCTTCTATTTTATTGCTTCCCCACAGTGTCTAGAACATGAATATTATTAGTAATAAATTATTAGTTTATACATTTATGGTAGTAGGTTCCTATTCTATTGTGAACACAAAATGCTATGAGTATGGATTTCCCAGATAGAAAGTTGTGGCAAGTACCCCTAACCTGGTAGCATGTCAGGAAGAGACCGTGCATATAATATTAAAGAGAAGTACAGAATGTGGGCTGAGGTCGGAACAATCCCGAAGGTTGTCAACAACGTTCTCAACCCTAGTATGGTCCATCAGCTACTTTGGTCCATCCGTTTAGTCTTCTGCCTTTCCTCTCTGGAGTCCGTTACTATCCTGTTCTACTGGCTGATCCTGTTTGGCCAGTAACACTTCTTGAACACACACCATTAGTGCCCCGAAATATAGAAATTTGATTTTATTATTAACATTTACCCACGAGACTGAATCTTCAGATTTTAGCACCGTCTCGCCACAAGATTATAATTTTATCTTAAACATGAAGAGAAAATATCGCCTGTATGTTGAACCCTTATACAGAGGGATCTGATGACCATCAGATGGATTAAATTCCTCTAACCACCTTGTGCTAATTTGTACACGTTAATTTCTTTTTCTGGAGAGTCTGTAATGTGCTAGTGGCTTAAAGCCATATTGATGTTCTCAAATACAGTCATTCTAATAGAGTCATTTTATTTTGAAGTGGAAAATGAATAAATATGCAAGATAGGTTAGACATCTGGACACTCTAAAAAGGACATTTTAAAAAATCCACAGTGTACAGCATGCCTAATTAAACACACAGTAGCTCTACCATGAAGATGCTGAAGGCCTGCTGCGTTACTTGCCCTAAAAATAAAAGCGTATTTAGCTTCTATTTTGGCAGTAAAGGTTTTCCAAGAGTTATATTTACATCTCTATACTTCCAAAGCCAGCACCATGATCAAAGAAGTTTTCAGCCCAAAACTGCCTCAGTTTACAAGCTGAATGAGCCTGAGCTCGTATAACTCTGCTGGAGTTAAAGGCAGCTGCTCAATCGATGCACAAGAGGAAAAGTCCTGTCTTGGGGTACATTCTACCTCAGTTATCCATAGGAGGGTGTAATCAAATTAAAATAAGTAAGTCCTGTAAACGTCTCATTGGGAAGTTCACAGAGATAACAAATCAGCTAAAGTTTTTATTCTTTTAAAAAAGAAAAACTCAGAATACTATATTAGACTACTAATAATAGCTATTTTTGCTGCTGAACATGAAAATAAAACCAAGACCATCTAAACCAATTGAAACATATGTGTCACCTAATGGTGTTATTGAACAGAAGTTAGGTTTGGGGGTCAAATTCTTATCTCATACTTCCACATCCCCATATCCAAAAGCTCACTGACTGAACACATCTTTTCCACCACCCCTCCCAATTTCTACTCCAATTTCACCATTCACCATTCACAGCATTTTCTCTCTGTCTCATACCTCCTAAGCAAGGGGGGATGTGGCAGTGCTGATCTCCAACCAGTACTGTCATTTGCTTAGCCTAGCGACTTAAATCCAAAGTATTAAGCATACTTTTCCCTTTATATTGCTCGGGTCATTAAGTCATTATTATAATTTGACCAAAGAACTGAAATACATCATAACCAGTTAGAATTCTTGAAAGACCATTATATTTCTCACAACATATGACACTTTCATATTTCATATCTAACCCCTCATCAAAAAAATTGTTTCTTTAGATGCAAAGAAGGCAGTTAAATGCCTGGGACGGAACTACCAATGGGTTGGTCTAGAAGGCTTTAGCTTTGGGCATTTGTTTATCTTCATACTTCAATCGCTTAGTGTGCAGATTAGGACAGCGATATCCCTCAGTTCACATGTGGACAGAGGCCTCAATAGTTCTATAGAACTATTAATGTTTGTCTCCCACTGATGTACAGGACACCAAACATAATTTCATCCTATACTATAAAGGATAGTTAAAAGGTCTATAAAGGTCAGTTATTTTAATATTTTTAGGAAATTACTTTTTAAAAACAAAAATGTTACATTTAGCTAAATATGTAAATATATGTATATAAATTTTTTATATAAATATAAAAAACACAAGAATGAATTTGTGGTTCATTTTTCTATACAATAGTCTACGTATATCATATACAATAACTTAAAACATATTGCAGAGCGTTTATGAACTTATCGATGTATGTCCGGTCATACATTGTTCTGAAAAAAAGTGAGTCCCACATAATATTATATATAATTATTATATATTATAATATAATACTTATTGTATGGATTATAATAATATTCCACATAAAATATGTATTAGAAAATATAATATGTATTATACTTCCTAATATAATAATAATTATTATGTGGGTAATAATATTCCACATAAAATATAATCAAACAATATATTAATAATGTGTACATTATATAATAATATACACATAAATATCTCATAATATTTTTATTATTATTATTATTATTATTATTAAAGGTTTAAAGGATCACTGAGCACTTCACATTGATGTGTAATATGTGCAATGAGCTCTGAAGTTTACGAGAGTTCTCTGTCACAGAGACACTCAGGGTGTATCTATCTACACATTGTGGAAGAGTGTCCTGTGCTTTCAGGTGTATGTGACTAATGTGCTTTTGGATGTGTCTGGTGTGAATGTTTTACTGACAACTCCCTGCTTCAGAGATTACTCTCTGTTAAAATTCAGCCCCATCCTTTGCTGGCTCAGCACTACAGCCTACAAATAGTTATAGACCAAGACACCCTTATATCACACCAGAATACATTCATTTGGAGTAATCTAGATGGGTTTCATTTTCCTTTTGCATAAATAGTGATGGCATGAAGAGCATTCTGAGATACCTTCTATTGTCTTAAGAGTTTCTTCAATCCCCTCAGCCACTTTATTCATGTTTAAAAAATTACCTTAATTTAAAATTCTTTGGACTGATCATTTTAAAGCATTCCAGCTTGAGAGTCAGAATCCTGAATAACACAGGATTTAGATTCATTTACAGACAAAAATTTACAAAGAAAAAAAACAGCAAAAGTATAGTTTTCTATCTTTAAAGCGTGTTACAACATTATTTTTAAAAACAGTGAACATTTTATTTTATGGGAGTATTACAACTAAATACCTTCACTTTCAAAACTACCAATGCGTCCTGTAATACAGCACAACATGAAGTGAATTATAAGAAAATTAATAATTAATAAATAAATAAAAAATCTTTCAATACAATTATAATTGCAATTAAGTAGAACAGATAGCATATTATAAAACAGACTTTGTTGTTATCCAAACTAATCGCCATTGTGCAGAGTGATTTTATTATTCATCTAACCAACAGAAGCATTAAAATCTTTGTTACTTATCAAGTTAGAAACACAAACATTTTTACTAGGATGGGGAAATAATATCTTCAAGACTTGGTGTCTAAGAACCCAACACAACAGCTGTTACACAAGATGGTATCATAGAGTGCAAATATAAAAACCATGCTAATTTAAAATGTAAACATGCTCATCATGCTTCATTAAAAAAAATATATATTGCAATGTAGATTGTCTTGTGGCTGTTGAGAAAAATGTACAGTTTCAAGGTCAAGGTAAATCCATAGCTTTCTACACAAAGCATCCAAGGACTGACTTTAACAGCTTTATTTCAGTCCATACTGTATATTTTTATGTATAATAAAAGATTGACCATTCTAGGTTAAACTGTTGAGGATTTAAAGGCAGAAATTAAGCACAAAATTTATTCAATTTCACTTCAAACCCTTCCACACATGTATTAACATATAACCGAATAAAGGGAATATTGATCATATTTTGAATAGTGTACGTTTTTCTAAAATTCAACAAGACTTGCTTCTTCTTTTGAAACAGTAATGTTATTATAATTAAAGCAAATTCTAAGTAATGTAAAATACTTACACTGTATATAATTATTAAATTAAAAGTACTCAAATTGCAATAACATGTTAGAAGAATTCCTGGCTTAGATGAGCTTCTGTCTTTGTCGTGGCTCTGTTTTCAGTTCACAAAGGCTAAGTCAGCACAATTAAGCATGGTATTTATTGCACTTCAAGCTTAAGACTAATGGAGCAAAGCCAACTTTGCAGACTCCTTTATAAAATGTTTACAGAAAATTTAACCATGGAGATGCTAGACTTTTGCTACAGTATATTGAAAGGGGTTCTGAGGTTCATTTGCCATTGGTACTGAAATACAAACACTGGCAAAAATATATAGAGATACAGTACAAGTCAAAAAATGATACACCACCTGCAAAGAGGGATTCATTCAATGAGACAATGCTTCACATAGATTTGAAAGCTTCTATTTTTTAAGTAACATTTTTCAAAAAGCTCTTTGTGCTGGACTTGGTTAAAGAGTTTTTTTTAATTGATTATGAAATACAAATCGCTGGGCGATATGGCCAAAAACATTATCACGATAAAAATTTTCATATCAGTTGATATCGATAATTATCACGATAAATGTCAAATCATTATTTCTTTCAAGTTTAAAGGCAGATTTTTTCTCCTGAGTGAAAGTTGAAGAAACCAGACAGTTAATTGGAAAATTAAACAACTCTTTTTTTTAAGAACACAACAAACACTTGCCAAACAGCAGAAACATTAAACAAATCTGAGGTAGAGAGTATTCAAGTCTTTTTCTATGTCAAAATATGCATGAGTAAAATTTACAAAATAAATATCTTAATAGAAAAATTAAACACTGCAGTGTGATAAAACACACATAGAAGATGGCACAGACAGACTGCAAAGTTTAAAGTGTTTTATGTCTCTGTTTTATGTCTGATCGTAAAAAGCCAAAATATCTCCAAATTACCAAAGTTGAATGACCTTTTCTGTCAACGATGTCATCGTCCTTCGAGCTGGTCGTTGGCAGCACTACATTTGCTTCAGTGTCGCTCATTTCTCCACTCTAACTACAATCCTAAACAACACCACGTTAGCTGCACGGTCTGCAACACGCACGTACACTCGCGCAGTATTTTGTGCGCATGCACATATCATGCGCAAAGCATAAACATATATATCGAACATTTATCGAACTTTTGTTAAAATTATATCACGGAAAATTATATAGCAATAATTATCGTTATCGAATTATCGCCCAGCACTACTTACAGCAATATGGCTCTGGGTTCAACTCCTGGGGTGCTATCTGCATGGTGTTCATCTGGGTGTTCCGGCTATCCACCCACAGTCCATAAATGACTGCTGTGTTAACTGGCTTCTGGGAAAATTGGCCTTGGAGTAAGTTTGTGTGCGCATGTTTTTGTCTGTGTCTGTAATGTGATGGACTATGGACTGGAATCTTGTCCAGGGTGTACTCCTGGATCCGTTGCTTACCAGGATAGGCTCCGACTCCCCCCCCCAACCCTATATTGGATAAAGTGATGAGAAAATGGATGAAATATAATAAAATGGCCCTGTCGGTTTAAGCATTTTTTAACTATACTGATCTCATTTCTATTTCTGTTACCACCCTGGTGTGAAAAACAAATGTTTAAACAGCTTCACAAAGAAATATACCAGAAATACCAGAGTCAGTATTTACTGATATTTGCTCAGCACGTGTAAACAAACCACACTATATATAATATTTTGTATTTACACACATATATTTTATGCTAGGGCTAGGAATAATATTAAAATACCAAATAAATATTTTTTCAGGGAATACTGAACATGGCTGCCTCCTACAAATAAAGTCGCTTTTAGCAGTTGGAAACAGTAGTGAAGCACAACAATAGTCCCGTAAAGTGTTGCATATTTATGAAAGCAACATTATTTCTAAAACCAAAGAAAAAAGACAAGCTTACATGATTGTTCTGTGTGGCTTTGTTCCATTTTGTGTTCCTATTTCTTACCTGCTACAGCAAGTCAATAAGTAATAGCTTTATAATACCTAAAATGGAATGTTCTATAAATAGGCTGGGCAAACGATTTTTAAATTTTTAAAAAAATAAATAAATAATGAGATATAATGATGTGTTCCTGCTTAACTTAGACATTACATGACTTTAAAACATATAAAAACAGGTTTCGAGAGTTAAAAACCACTTTTTATGCGCGAAAAATTGGTGATTTTTCTTCCTCGTGATCAGCTCAGAATCTTTGTGTACGCTGTAAGGTTTTTACTTCTTAATTAAACGTTTAAAATACACGAATTTCATAAAGACAACACACGTTTCGAAGAGAAAAAATCCCATTCTTTTCTCTTCCTGGTGTGTGAAACTGATCAGCAGGTCTTTTTTTCCCAATCAGAGGCTCTGAAAATAGCGTACCGCCCACTGCGCTCCGTCAGAGAGGGGCGCGGCACCGAGAGAGGGAGGAGGCGCGGAGCGCAGCAGTACAGAACGAACGTTCTACTGCCTGGAGCACTTATGGCAGCGATCGCGTCTGCATTTATAACTTTAACGTTTTTAAAATTAATCAAGCAATATGAACCATCTCTTTTTACTTTTAAGTCACTTAATTATCATTAAGCACAGCTTTCTCACCACCTAGACTACTTTTTGATACCATCCTTAGACAAAGCAGAAACGTCTTGTTCTGTCTAATGACATTACAAGTGGAAAGATTACAGATTTTAATCGTCTTTAATTTTGTTACGTTATACATCCATACAAACACCACAAAACTATTCTCGATTGTATTTCTGAATGGTACAGATGCAGCCATTCAAAGTGCGCGGTACAGACACCGCAGTACAGATACCGCAGGTAAGATGACACGCGATACCGCGGTGCGTGATTGGTTGACCGACAGGGGCACTCGTGGTCCGTTGGTCTGTCGTAGAAAGACTTACTGTAAACGCCTTTACTGTGCCCGTTGTAGATATTGAATTTTACCACTGAAGGGAAATCTTAGTAGCTGAGCAGAAAAAGAATAGGAGCATACTGTAACGCGTGTGAAGGCCATAAACGATATTAATTTTGGAACGTAAACATACAGTATATGGCTGGTCTTGGTACTTTAAAGAAAAAAATACACACCAGTATTCCATTTCTCCCTAAACATTGTAAGCTTCGAAGTCTTTAACTAACGTGATACCGGAGTCAACAAGCATACTTTTAGAATTTGATTAAAAGGGAATATAATATGGAATCGCGTATCTAAAGAATTTAATAACGGTATGATTATATCCGTGTACTGCGGCAGGACTGTGTAAGGCTGTTTCGCCTACCTGATCATGCGAGCTGTCTTGTAGCCTACTGGTCTAGGTGCGTGACTACCAGCTGGCAGGTTGTGTGTTCGAATCCAGCTGGTGCTGGACTTTTCATTTTTATTTATTTATTTTTTAATCGGGTAACATAAACATATTAGCGTATGCAAACTGTACTGTATACAGTATGTATATGTATATTTGATGTCTTAACTGTGCTAGTTTAATTGAATTAAAAAAAATATATTTAACACGAACATTAAGCTGTTTACATCTTCCGCCTGAGAACAGTCACCCGTTGCTACCCAACGCAGAATGGTGATTGGCTGACACTATCTGACACCCCTCTGATTGAAGAAAAAAGACGTGCTGGCGTGCTATACACACTACCAGGAAGAGGATTTCTTTCTATTCAAAACGTGTATTTTAAAAGTTTAAGAAGTAAAAACCTTACAGCGTACACAGATTTCTAAACTGATCAGGATCGTTATCTTTGTCTTATGCATAATAATGTTCACCGCTCTGTCCAGCAAATTAATAATAAACTTTATTTTATATAGCGTTTTAAACGAATAAGTAATTAGATTGCTCATAAACCTAATCACTTGCTTTTTCTTTTTATTTAGGCTCAGATTTCAACTATAGATCGTATTATTAATAACCATAATAACAACCAACCAACAAAAACAACCATATAAACATAATGGTGGTGCTGGACCTTCCAGTTTTATTTATTTATTTTTTAATCGCGTAACATAAACATATTACCGTATGCAAACTGTACTGTATACAATATGTATATGTATATTTAATGTCTTAACTGTGCCCATTTAAGTATTGAATATTCATATCTAATTTTACCACTGAAGGGAAATCTTAACATAAACATACAGTATATGGCTGGTCTCGGTACTTTAAAGAAAAAAATACACACCGGTATTCCATTTCTCCCTAAACATTGTAAGCTTCGAAGTCTTTAACTAACGTGATACCGGAGTCAACAAGCATACTTTTAGAATTTGATTAAAAGGGAATATAATATGGAATCGCGTATCTCAAGAAATTAATAACGATATAATTATATTCATGTTGCAAAAGAACTGCAACGGACACCCTTGCATGGTTTCATTACGACCAGAATCGGTCTTGAGATATTTTTAACTTGATTTACAGTATTTGAGAGGTATGTCTTAACACCGATACTACAGTGCTTAAGTACTGCTCACGTATATGTTTCTAGGTTTATATTATGCATTTCATACGGTCAAATTACTTTTGAGCAATAAGAAGCGAGAAACGGTATGCGTTTTACTTTCGTTTTGTGCTGGGACCCGTGGATTGATTAGAGATATCAAGTACATAAAAGTCATTTTTTAAATGTTGTAGTTCGTCTTGAAAAAATGTTACGAGTACATCATCTATCAACAATTACACAGGTTCTGTTTCCATATTGCGGATTTTGGTTACGTAATATTATTTTCTAGATTTCACGTCGTGAATATGATGGGATGTCTGATGGGATGTTCCTAAAAATCCATCCTCTGTAAAACGTCTTCTCTAGTTGTCCTGCATATGTATTCGCTAATGAAGTTGTGTGTTCTGAGCCTAGCCAGCTTAGAGGGCTAAAGACAGCTTGTGTTTAAATTGAGTGTAAGGCAATTTATGCTTCTAAAGTCATGGTCAGCATTTATCTTTGTACTGTGTTGTAAACTTGTTCTGTGCCAAGTCACATTATTTTATAGCGTTTTTAAAGCGTTATCAAATACGGTGTTACTGTAGTTTACTGAGTCCCATGTCACATGGTCTGTGATTGAAACCTGTAAAACCGGTTTAATTCGTCACAGCCAGCACTCTTCAGGTGTGAGGGTCTTCTGCTCAGAATGAAACGCTAAAATGTTTGTGTATATTCTAATGGTAGTGGGGGCGGGGTGTGTGGGAACAGGTTTGGTTGAAACATTTTCTCTGAAAGCATTTTCTTCGCAGTTTAACCGATCTTGTTACAGCATGTTACAGTTTACTATTATTAACCATATTAATTTTAAGTGCTTAATGTAAAATCTTGTAAAAATATATTTTCATTGTTCAAATATACATTAAGTCTGACTATCATATAATAAGTTAAATACAAAACTAAAGAAAAAATAGGGTTAAATATAATTCAAAATATTTTGCTAATGTAGCGGTGAGGCTTATTAATAAGGCAGAATTAAGTGTTTCTGAGCTTTCCCAAATTAGGCCTAATTTCTCTGTTCATCTCTGTGGTGCAGCCACAGAGAAAGAATTCATGCAAGCTGATTTAAGATGTTTTCTTGTGATAAGAAACCAGCTCCCAAAGGGGGATGCACTTAGCTAAGCCTGGCTATCATGATCAATGGTCATCCATTGGCGCCTATCTGTCTAGGGAGTGCGAGTTGGACATCTGGATTGCATTCCTAAGTGTCAGGAGTAAGTGACTCATATCTCACCTTGATCAACCAATCAGGGACTGGTAGGGCCGAGTAACCCACGTGGGACTCTGATGCCCATGGAACTTTCAGCCAATCAATGAGCTGAAGTTCCTCCAGGTAAAAACAGGCAACACAGAGATTCAACAAGATTCAGAAGGGATTCTGGAGAGGATTCTGTGGACTGTTCTAAAGGGAATTCAAAGGAGAATTCCAGGGCAGGACGGCCCAGGAGCAGAAGGCTCCCAAGGGCAGGACATCCTCGCAGCGCGCCTCCTGACCATCCTGAGACTCAGCCCGGACAACCACGGAACGGCCAGTGTGTCCGAGTGCCAGAACTTTCCTTTGTTCTAAGAGTCTAGAGTGGAGGTTGCCAGAGAGTAACCAGCAGCAGGCCTCGTGAACAGGTCGGAACTGTGGACAGCTGAATCACTATTCAGAACTAGCTCTTCATTAGGAACGAACCGGTCCTCTTCCTGACTTGCTGGGACCCACAGTCATCTTTTCTCCTGTGCACAAACTTTGCTAGTTAAAGCCAACACTAACTAGCCGGTCAGTGAGCATCAGCAGCGCACCGTCGCGAGCCGCACAGCACAGCCTGGCACCGAGCCAGAGAGCGCGGATTGGACAGCAACAGCCTGCAACTGTTTCTTTGTGCCCGCAGGAGATCTGAATCCCCAAAGATTGGATGAGTATTCAACTTCAATGCATTACAGCTCAAGAATTCAATTGTTATCCCAACCAGTTGATATCAATTTAATTCCTAAGAGTTATGTACTTGTTTCGAGTATCTAATGTAGAAGTTATAACCAAGTTCATTTATGAAACGGTCTTAATGAATGATATACTGAACGTATGTCCTCTTAATATATGTAACACTTCGTAACTGATTGAATATATATCTTTTGTATTCTGATAACCCTCTCGATAAGATCTGTTAGTTTAAGGCATATTCTATGTATTAATAAATGTATCCTCGTGTATTAGTACCTGTGTGTGTGCGTTGTTTGAGTTATGTCGCATGGTTGGACTCTAAAGCCATCAAAAGAATCAACTTTGTGATTTACTGCTACAATTAATAATTGTCTCAGTAAATGCCTAAACCCTACAGAACTGGTGCCTTCAGAGAGCCACTAACATTACATATTTGGCGTCCCTGAACGAATATGAATCACTACACTAACAATGTTAACTGTTCATGAATAATAAAATGTATTAACTAAGGAGTAGGATGGCACAGTTGTTAGTATGTTTTTTGTTTTTTTTTAACCCAATCTCCGGGAAACCATTAGTACGATGGTGAATCGGAGATTCTCAACCCTTGCTGCGTACGACTGGAAAATAATTCGTGATCGGATCAACGAAATGCTTCGTAGGAGGAGGCGGTCTTTTCCTCTTGTCTAACAGTCTGTCCACAAACAAAACATTCCTGTTAGACAAGAGGAATTGAAAAAAAAACAATGTTGTCAATGAAAACCGGTGTGTGTGTCTCTCCCTGCTGGATGTCCCTCTCACAAACTGCTGAATTAATAAAATAATTTTATTGAAAACGAGTTTGCGATTGTCTGGTCTTTAAATTCTGGAGATACGCGATTCCATATTATATTCCCTTTTAATCAAATTCTAAAAGTATGCTTGTTGACTCCGGTATCGCGTTAGTTAAAGACTTCGATGCTTAAAATGTTTAGGGAGAAATGGAATACTGGTGTGTATGTTTTCTTTAATGTACCGAGACCAGCCATATACTGTATGTTTAAGTTCCAAAATTAATATCGTTTATGGGCTTCACACGCGTTGCAGTATGCTCAGGCACTAAGTAAAAGGAGATGCTTCGTATTGCTTGACTAATTTTAAAAACTAAGTTATAAATATAAAAATTGCAGGCGCTGCTCTGGTGCGTCGGCTCCTACACAGTGCCTGTCTGCCGTAAGCGTTACAATATACATACAGTACCCAACACTGCTTGTACCCATCTGTCATGCAAATAAAACACCTTGGACTGAATTGAATTGAGGGGAGAAGGGGGGGATACTAAAGCCAATACTGGCTCAATGGGCTTTGACGTGCTAATGCGTTGGTTTAACGGTCCGGGTGTGGCAGGCTTCCAATGTCAACTCGACTCGATTAGAAGACAATGAACGTATTTTAGCCCTAAATGAATTAATAGCAAACATGGTTTACATAAAATACATTTTTCCAAGAAAGTTTATAATAATACGATCTATAGTTGAAATCTGAACCTACTTTAAAAATAAAGGAAAAGCATTTTCAGAGAGCAATCACGCTGTGTTTATGTAGAAAAAGTGATTAGGTTTATGAGCAATCTGATTACCTATTTGCTTAAAACGCTATATAAAATAAAGTTTATTTAGAGATGAATGATCAGTGTCGCAGTTTAAATAATGTGAGTCAGGAAACTAACACAGCGCCACCGGATTTAATAACGCAATAAAAACGCTATAAAATAATGTGACACAGTACAGCACAGTACAACAATACTGACCATGACTTTAGAAGCATAAATTACCTTACACTCAATTTAAACACAAGCTGTCTTTCTGTATGAACCTCTAAGCTGGTTCATACAGAAAATGTAGAAATGCATTAGCCTGATCATGATTAAAAAACACATAATTAAACACGCGTTTGCGATTTAAATCAGAACACGATTTAAATCAATATAAATGTTTATATTGTAACGCATACTGTCCAGCCTCCATTTCTCTATAAAAATTTACTGTTGCACACACACACACAATAGAAGCAGGAACCGCTGTCAGAAGGGAAGATATATTCAAAATATCGCAAATATCGATCATGTTGCGATATTTTGAAATATAAAAGTCAATTGATTGTCCATAATATCACTTACCTATTTTTTCGAAGAAATGTTTGTTAAAATAAAAGTCCAGCACCAGCTGGATTCGAACACACAACCTGCCAGCTGGTAGTCACGCACCTAGACCAGTAGGCTACAAGACAGCTCGCATGATCAGGTAGGCGAAACAGCCATACACAGTCCTGCCGCAGTACACGGATATAATCAAACCGTTATTAAATTCTTTAGATACGCGATTCCATATTATATTCCCTTTTAATCAAATTCTAAAAGTATGCTTGTTGACTCCGGTATCACGTTAGTTAAAGACTTCGAAGCTTACAATGTTTAGGGAGAAATGGAATACCGGTGTGTATTTTTCCTTGTGATATTTTAAGCTCTAGTTGAATGATAGGTGTCGCATTTTAAATCATTTTCGTAGCTAGAAATTATGAAACGCCCTGTTAAAAGCAAGGAAGTTTTTATGCCCCGTTGAAGTAAAACAAAATGCCTGACAAAGTATGGCTTGGACAGATTCCAAGTGCTTGTACAAATGTGCTAAAGAAATTATACTTTGAGTATACAGCTTGTCCAAAGTCATCCATTATCAATACTATTAGTAATATCTTCAGTAAAGGCTTTGATGCATAAATATTTCTGATAAAGGTAGGTTGTGTACTTCTGTCCAACTGAGCAATCTTGCTTTCATAATATATACCAACATTTTAATGACTGATGATTAACATGCTGTAATACACAGTTCAAAATTAAAGGCTCAAATGCTGTACATGAGAGGTTAAGCTCCCCCGGCGGTTTTACAAGGCGACGCCGGATAGTTAGTCACGTGACACACGTGATACCGCGTGATACTGCGTGATACTGTGACACGCCCACCGGGGTATGCCGCGAAATACCTCACCCATTTTGAATGGCTGCATCTGTATGTTACACTTAGTTCACTGTTTTAAATACATCTAATTAAGAAAGTTAGGTGTTAGCATAAACTATTAGCAATCAATATTAAATTTAGCACTGTAATAATTTGTTGCACTTTCCCCCGCATCTTGTAAAAATATATTTTCATTGTTCAAATATACATTAAATCTGACTATCATATAATAAGTTAAATACAAACTAAAGAAAAAATAGGGTTAAATATAATTCAAAATATTTTGCTAACAATGTTAACTGTTTATAAATAATAAATTGTATTAACTAAAGAGTAGGATGGCACAGTTGTTAGTATGCTTTTTGTTTTGTTTCTTTTTCATAAATACAACAGTAGTACCTGATGTCTCAGTGGCTTTCAAAATTAAATTTTGCATGCAAACCTGTGAACTAGAAAGATAACTAAGATATCCATCCATTTATAATGGTGGCAAAGTGGTTAGCATTGCTATCTTGGAGCACTGGGGTCCCAGGTCTCATCCTGTGTGTGTGGGGTTTGCATGTTCTCTCTGGGTTACATGGTTTTTCTCCATATGTGTGATATGACTCCCTCTCGCACTCCAAAACATACTGGTAAGTTAATTGGTTTATGGGAAAACTGGCCCTGGTGTGTGTGTGTTTGTGTCTGTCTGTCCTGTGATGGACTGGCGCTATGTCCAGGGTGTATTCTGCCTTGTGTCCGTTGCTTACTGGGATAGGCTCCAAATCCTCTGTACTGGATAAAGAGATTAGAAATGGATGGAAGTAAAGGCACTGTGTGGATTGAACTATACACAGTGTTAGAAACCCACTATGAAATGGCAGCATCTCACTGAGAATAAAATATTTTATAGTGCTGGCTTAAGTAAACAGCCTTTCCACCTCTCTTGCACATCAGTATCCATACCTAGTTATTTAAACAAATTGCCTCTAATTATAAACATCTTAATATGCTGGCTCTGTGGATCCGCATCAGCGATGTTTGCCCATTCCTTCAATTCATGTGCATCCAACACACAGTTCAATGCTAGCAACTACACAAAATCTAAAATACAATCCTCATTTCAGTATCTATGTAAACATACAGTCTGTTAACTTCATCATCTTCATCAAAAGTATGCCTAACCCCATTAGGAAGTATTCTTGTTATCAGTGTATTCCTCAGCTATCCCAAAATTATCTTCTTACCAACATCTCTAGTTTTTTATCCTGCAATAACTCAGCCAACACTTAAATCTCGAAAAGCTGCTTGTGTTCATTTCTTTAAATCACAAATATCATGTGTAAATACTGTCCATATAATACTCTGCATTGTGGAATAATAGTTTATTTTAAAGGGAACTAGAGAAACTAAGAACTAGAGAAATCAAGAAAGGCTTTTTTTTCTAGAATTAATAAATGCACATCCTGTTCACTGGGGAAATTAAATCCACACTGAGCAATCTTCAATATGTTCAGAATATGACAGCGAGAATCCTATCAGGGATGCATTACACCTGTTTTCAAGTCCTTGCATTGGTTACCTATCAGGTTTCGAGTCAACTTCAAAATCCTCATCCTCATTCAGTACCTACAGTATATGGCTTATTATCTGTCTACTCCCCACCTTTGTCCGTCTGACTCTGGTCTTCTAGCTGTCCTCAAGAACATCTACATTCTGTGGGTAACAGGGTCTTCTCTAGCTGCACCCCAGAGCTCTCAATTTGTATTCCCAGTGATATCAGTCACGTACCCTGAGTGCATTTAAATCTAACCTCAGGACCTTTCTTTTCAGAAGACTTAGTGTCTGTATCTGCTTCATTTTCTAATTTTGGTAGCACCTCTAACTGCTTGTCTTTCTTATATGTATTTACTTTGTAATCTGTGGTCCTTTTATCTGTTTTTATATCTACTGTATTGCTTTGAGATGCCACTTTTAAAGGTGATATATAAAATAAAGTTTTTTATTATTGTTATAGAGAAACATGATCAGTTTTCCCTGGTCCAGATAAAAAGATCTAAAGCATACTAGTTTGTCACTCTTCTCATTCCCTTTGCTAAATAACTTTTCATACTAATCTGATCAATCTAACTGCCTGTTTTCTGTGCTTTCTCTATCCTGCTAGATTTGCAATTATTCTGAACATTTTCTTTTTGAAATAACTCATTTCTAAATACCTTTTTTCACTGTTAACATCTTGCAGCAAAGCTGCGACAAAATATACACTTAGCACAGTTCATCCTGCTACCAACATTGAATAACAAAATCTTAAGATTTCTATATTTATGTCTTTATTTAGTGGTTTCATTAGTGACAAAGGCTAAACTTTCTTGGAAAAATGTCTTTTATGTGTTGCAGAAAAAACTGACTTGCTTTAACAAAGTATGTTTACAAATCCTTTCACCTGGCAATCTACCTGAATGCCCAACTATCTGAGAAGCCCTCCATGAAACCATGGTTGCTATTAATTCATTTAGGGCTTATTGACAGAATTGCTGTTTTTTATGCATGCTAATTTTCTGATTCCTCACTCTGTTTCATGTTTATAGATAAGACTTTATTGATCGTGAAGGGAAATTGATGTACATGATGAACATGTTTGCATGTTCTTTTGTAACATACACCTTTTTGTGATTTTTTTTGTATATCTAAGCAAGTGTTCCTGCATCCCTCTTCTGCACTTTAGTCATGGCTTTTTTTCTGTTTGCTTATTTCAAAGCAACACCTGCTCCATTTCTAAAACTTTTTACTCATGTGCATTTTTGTATTTTTTACACCTCTAGCACTTTAACATCCTGAATTTTCATTTGCCTTAATTTGTAGAATGAACTTGAGTTTTAGCCTAAAGAAGTTTTCATTATCTTTTGTTTCTTGTCCTACAACTGTTATTATTGATCACCGAATTATTGTTCTTGACATGACTTCATTCAGCCTTTCCTGAACGTCTATGACAGGCAGAGAGAGTGCTGTTTCTGGTGCGATCTTTTGCAGCTGACATTTCACTGTTTAAAACGAACAAGAAATTAGATTGCTCATAGATCACTTATCCTATATAAACACAGCGTAATTGCCCTCCGAAAATCCTCTTTTTCTTGTTCGTTTTAGAGACCTTGATCGAAACTGATTTTAGATGTCAGAAAGGATTTCTTTTCTCTGTATTTCCTACATTGCTTTGTCGAGATTTTAACTTTATATCTAACTTTATATCTAGGCTCAGATTTCAACTATAAATCGTACAGTAATTAATACCAGTAAATACTGATGTTTTGCGCCCTCTTACCACAAAAATATATATGTTTTGTAGCTGGGATGAACTTTATTTCGTACGCGTAGCTACTGCGATTCGGACACGGACGGTTAAACATGGCGGCAAATCAGACACCCAGAGAGGGGGGGGGGGCGTCTTCTCGCCTCCATAACTAAAATGCCAAATAGGAGTGGCTTAAGCGACATACACAGTCGTGTAACTGACAGTTTGAGGTAGCCTATCGTGTAAATTTCGCTTTGTTGCTGATAGGTTAAGCTTTCGAAACTCTGCCCCAAAGTCATGTGACTGATTTTTCGCCCTGTTTCGTTGGTTAAACGCAATGATCACAAGCACCACCATGGTAACTGGGATGTGTAGTTTTTAATTCCGTTTGAATAATAACTGTACGTACTGTCTTCGTATTTGGCCAGGGCTTTAAAGAGAGGGCGCGCCAAAAATGTTCGGTGCCGTCGTCTCCGCTTTAAAGGTACCCCCGTCGCGGAAGAATTCGATCTCGGGACGTTTGCCCAGCGTACTATAAAGGTGTTATCACACTGCAGTTTTTCTCCACTATGATGTCAGATTTTGCCTAGTCAAAACACTGGTGCGAAGTTTTACTAGGACATTTAAGTGGAGAAATGAATCAAACAGAGCTGCTTATTTTGACTGCTTTTTATTCAAGAGTTTCCTTTATCCATCCATTTTCTAAACACTTTTCCCACTCAGGGTGATGGGGGGAATGGGCGGAAGGCAGGATACACCCTGGGTGGGACGTCAGTCCATGACAGGGCAGACAGACAGAAACACAGACACGCACACACTCACATCAGGGCCAGTTTTCCCAGAAGCCAATTAACTTACCAGTATGATTTGGACAATGGAAGGAAACTTGAGCACCCAGAGGAAACCCTTGCGAACCCTTGAGAACATACAGACTCCATGCAGCTTTGACTTCACTGCAAAACTCCCCTTCTTTTCCTTGACTTTCTTCTTTTAGCTTTTACCTGTTCACTAAGTGACAGTTGTCAGACTGTGAACTAAAAACTATTACAGAGTGGGGACCACAGTGTTTTCTGACTTAAAACTAAACTATTTTCCCAAAATTAAACTGCATATGTACTGTACCTCAGACACATCTGAAAGGGTATACATTCAATCTCTTTTATGTACATTCAACCAATAAGGTTAATTATTGGGATAAAAACAGTGAATAATTGCTATATTGTAACTTATGTCTACTTTAAAAACAATTTCCAACAAGGTTCACAGCAGCTGAAAAAATTAGTCATGCTCCAATGAAAAACCACATCTCCTGTGCGCACGCTTCTACCATTGATTTAATCAAACATATGCATTTAATTAGTTCTCATGTTTAAGTAGAATTAGAAAATGAATCATAAGGGCTTTGTTAAGTTCTTGGGGGTAAATAAAGAGTAAGATGTTAATGACTATTGTCTGACACAACCATTAAACAATAGGAACATGCTACAATGAGCTGAAATGGATTCCACATAAAACACAATCACTACGTAGATTATTCACTTTGACATTTCTGTCACCCGGCTGTCTAAAATCACATTACCTCATGACATTCCTTCAGTGGTGCAAATAACAAATTGCAGGGAGTGGAGAACAACACAGAAACAAAGCCTCACATCACACAAACACTGCTGTTGCACAGACCTGTTTTGAAACAGGAGGCTGTACAATTTCATTTTGTCTTTTTTTTACAGAAAGTTTGAATAAGATCTACTACATTTTGCTATTATGCTATTCCAATTTCTTATAAGCTGTGGAAGGTTTTCAAACATTTATACAGAAGTTAGTAGTTGTAAGATGATATAAAGGCGTATGCTACTCTTGAAAAGATCTGGGCATATGGCCATCTGTTTTTGTTTCATAAAAATTTAAAACAAACCCAAAGTGGTGGTTTTCCTTTTAATGAAACCTCAATAAAAAATACATTTCGCCTGAAAAGAAAACTTTCACAGCATTTATTAAAGCAAGACATTGGGCTTCTTTCTTATGCTCAATGTTTTGTAACATGACTTTGAAATAAAGGTGAGATTGTCTATAAAAACAAAGTATTTTAAACTCTGAGAAAAGAAAGATAAGTAAGAACTCACTGTATTGCAGGTTAATAATCTCTTCACCTGTCAAAAAACTAGCTTACAAAAAAGTTAATGAATAAAATAATTATTAATCTATCTTCTTACATTCTATAAGCTGCTTAAGAAACTGTTTGCAATACATTGCTTTTTGCTACTGCTGGTTTAGAAAGTCAGTTAATGACCAATTTTGAAACAGTTTCCCTGTTGTATCAGGTTTCAGAACAACCTCTTCTGTTGATGTTACGGAAGCATCTAGTCATTTATTTAAGTTATTATTAAAGACCTGTAGGGCTGTTGAAGACTTCTGTTTATAGATGTTTTGGGAACTTTTAAAATACTAATTTGTTTCTGACAATAATTTCTCATCATTCTCTGGGTTATAACAAATCTGTAAGTTTATCGTAATACAAATACTAAATCAGTATAATATGAACTGATATTGTTCGTATCCCCAAACTCCCGAAGTTTTATCTCTGTTAAATTCTCTCAAATGTATGGCTTCTTTGTACACATGACACCTATAATAAAAAAAATAGAGAAACTATAAATTCTAATTCTATTATATCTATGACCCTGTTGACGGTAAAATCTATATCTGATAAGTACAGTAATTGCTGCTAAATGACTATTTCAGGTGTTAATCCTGATTAAGGAAGCCTTTTTGGGCTATGAGGAGTTTTCTGTACCCAACAGCTGTCCTTCCACTGATTTCTTTTGCACAAACTCTGCCAGCGAAGGAGAGCTGAAGGCGCTTCACGCTTTTTTTCAGCTTTGTATTCTTCTTAACCTAGGCTCTTGATTCTAGGTGACTTAAATATGCAAATTTTCAATTACTCTAATACAATGGTTCTCAAACTTTTTGGACCAAGTACCACCCCTAATCCAAACAAAGCATCCAAGTACCACCTACAAGTCATCATCTTATAGGAACCCCAGAAATTCTCATGACCAACATTAGTGTGCGTGCACACACGCACACATACATATAATAAATATTATAATAATAAACTTTGATATAGCGCCTTTAAATGTGGCTTCTCAAAGTGTTTTACAGAAAAAAACAGTAACAACAACAAATAAAAATAATAAAAAAGCACCATTTCAGTGAGAGGGGTGAGCCTGTTTAGTCGAGCAAAGCAGATGTGAATTCATTTTTCGAGCCTTGATACAATTCACAACAGAGTCTAACAGATTTTAAATCGTCAGGCATTTTCTTGATGGCAAAGCTCTCGCGGTGAATGTTGCAATGCGTCCATTAATTTCTGGAGCAACCTCTTTAATTCGTGCAACTACACCGCTATGTCGGCTTGTCATCGCTCTAGCACCATCTGTACAAACTCCGACACATTTTATCCAGTCGATGCCATTCTCTTCGATAAATTAATTCAGAAGCTGAAATATGTGCTCTCCTGTAGTTCCTGTTGGTAGCGGCTTACATAACAGAAAGTCCTCATGGGACATACCCTCAAACTCGTATCTAACGTAAACGAGTGAATTGGCCAAATTGACTACAGACTCAGCTAATTGCAGTGAAAAACATCGAGCTGTTTAGCAGCCTTTTCTCCACGCATAATACGTGTCAGCTCTTTTGCCAATGGTAAATAAGGTTCTTCAAAAATAGTGTGCAGCTTACCTGCTTTAGCAATCAGCAAGCTTGCATTTTTCCCCGTTTCCGTTTTTATTTCATGCGCATGGGAGCGAAACGCAGAGACGCTCTGTGTATTTTTCTCAAATTAACTTAGAACAGTTCTTAAATATTTTTCTGTTATCTATCACACTTTCCTGTGCTCACAAGATTACAAGCGTTAGTAGCACGTATTTCTATGCATTCCTGTGTTTACAACATTGGCATTGTTCCAAAAGCACCCACATTCTCCTACCTCCCTATTTGCTGGAGATAGTTTTTTTTAAAAATACAATTGGTCACTTCGTCCGTAGCACGCATTCCTATAGAGTGGTATAGAATTACAGAGTATCTCTTGTGTCCACTGAAGTATTAGCGCGCACTGTATCGCAGTACGTAGGCTGCGTATTCGACACGTATTAAAATAGAAAATATGAAAACCATCCCGATTTTTCAGCGCACACAACAAAGTTCTATGGATCATATGGCGTACCAGCTGGCGGTGCTCAGTACCACAGTTTGAGATCCACTGCTCTAATACATTTATTAAGCAGTCTCAAGTTTTGCACACAGGATCTGCTTGACAGCTACAAAATGGTCTTAGTATTTGAGCACACTGTATTTACAGTTGTTGCTCTAGCCTTCCCCACTACCCTGAATCAGATGAAGCAGTGAGAAAAAGGATGAATCGATGCTTTTTTCAGCTATGGCTTCTTCTCATCCTAGGTGATTTTAATATTAAAATGGACAATTACTCTAATAATTTTACTAAGAACTTATTCATCTCTCTTGGTGCATCACAGCTCATAAAACTGCTCCCAGCTCATAAAAAGGGCACACTTTCTGTGATTTAATGATTACTTTAAGAATGAGTTTTTTGGATATTGCTTTATAAGACTCTGTTTTTATGACCATTTTATGATTTCTTATGGGGCTAACTGTCACGATTGTAGTCCCTCCCCCTTGAGGGCGCTCTGGCTCTTTCACTTCGAACTTGATTTTGTGCACCTGCCCCCTGTTTCAGCCTCCTCCCAGTCCACCTTAAAAGCCAGACGCCCACTCAGTTCGGGGCTCTGCATTGATTCCCGTATCAGGACCTGGATGCGCCTGGCTCCGTTATGGTTTTATTTTCTGTTACTGTTTCTGTTCCTCGCCGATTCCGATCCGGTTCCTGTTTTTATCTAGTATCAGATGGACCGCCCGGCTTTGGACTTTGCCCATTTTGGATTCCCCGTTTTCATTCCCGACTCCTGCATGCCCTTTTCCCCTGTGTTTTCCTCACTCCACCCCGGATCATGTCGTCTGCATAGGGCCCTGAAAGAACTCTTCCGTTACACTAGTGACTTTTTTAAAACAAAAAACTCTTCCAAAAATCATTTAGTCTTTTTTACTTTCAACAAACTATATGGACATACTGTTAGGGTTCATTCTTTCCAGATGAGGTTGTTGATTCAATTACATAACAGAAGCTCCACTTCATACATTTTCCATTTTAAAAAGACGTTGTTATTGTTGTCGTTGTTTTTATTACTACGACTACTACTACTACCCTGGTGCAGCGATGTCAAATAGGCTGCGCTTTGATTATGTTGCGGGAATGAAATTTAAAATGAGAAAACAAGACCTACTGTATTATTATTTTCAACAAAGGAGTTTCAACAATACAGGGTTCTAAAAAGCATGACCTTATCACTACTCAGTGGCCTTTTAATTATTTTCCTTGAAAAACTATTTTAATTGAAACACACCTTATCTTCTTACACCTCAGTGTATCCTCATCCTAGAATTGTTTTAGCAGCATCCCAAAAAAACTTTAATGGCACATGTGTGAAAAAAATAAAAACATCTTAGGATAGTGCATTAAAAATCAAAATTAAAATTATGTTACAAAAGTTGCATGTTTGGAAAAGTAAACTATTAAGGCTGGAAGCTATCCACCTCCATCAGAGTATAGTACCTATTTATACAATACACGTACAGAAATTACTTCTTTCTCTTATGTTTTTCTGTGCCCAAAGGCTGAGTTTCATCACTACCAAGAACATTTTACTCTTAGTAGGACACAAAAGAATGAAAACAAAGTCAAAATATTTTGCCTGCTTAAATTTACAAAACATGTAATTGTTTCTGATTGCTTTTCAGTCCACACAAAAGCATTCACTGGACATAACATTTACAAGAAAACAAGAAAAGAGAATTTTACAAAGCAAATACATGCATTTTCAGTTCTCACTTTCATAATATAGTGCTATTTTGAAACATGAACAAAAATCTGGGTCAAAAATGAAGTCTATTACTTGAATTCAAATAAATACTGACCCTACACACATACACAGAGAATGAGACAGACTCTCATGACAAGACAAAGCAGCTTGAACCTCCAAGAAACGTAATTAAAATTCTCCCCCTTTTATTCGCTCCCTAAACCAAATTAATAGACAACAAAGCTGTTTCCATGGAATCCAAATTCATCATCTGCATTATCATATCCTTGCTAAACATTTCAGCCTTTCTGCCTTGAATTCAATGCCCCCAAATTCAAACTGAAATGTGAATATTTGCGCTGTACTACAGAGAAGAAGTGTGGGGGGGGGTGACAATTTATGCACTGAAGCAGAGGAAAAAGAAAAGCCTAGCTTGAGTGCAACTGCTGCATGGTTTCTTACAGCCTGAGGTAATTGGTGCTAAAAAATTTTAATGTGATGAATTGTGTTTACACACAAGTGTGAAAAAGTTATAGATAAAATCACGAGGGCTTCAAAGCTGCACATCTAAAGTAAAGGACAATCCCAGCTATCTACAAGAAAGAAAAATGAAGAACAGTGAAAGGAAAAGCACATTGTTGGCAGATACTGGGTAAGCCAGGTAACACCTGCTTCAATAGCATGATACTGACAACACTTTTATGTGTTGTTAGAACACTCACACAATAATTAGTTATTAGGCTTTGACAGGTTATAGCAAAATAAGACACTAGACAGCTCATATTCTCCAGGTCATTTGTGATATTTCAAGATATTTCCTTTATTTTCTTCCCTGGGAATAATTTAGAAAACATGTACAGTATGTCTTCTTGAAGTAGACCTTATCTTTATTAAAACAAATCTGGGACCAAAACCATTATGCTAATAATAATGATGGCAATAATGTTTCTAATAAGAATAGGAGCAATTTGTTTTCTCACGGAAAACCAATGAAATTCAGAGGTAGAAAGACAGAAAACACTTCCAATAAAGGAAGACAAGTGAATCAAGGACAGCAAGGAAAAATTAATTGCAGTTCGTGTACCTGGTCACTGTGTCAAGGTTCAAATAGATTTGATTTAATGACTTTGAGCTTTTTTATATATCTTTTATATGTCCTTGATATCTATTTAGGGGGAAGGAAATAGAGGTATCATGAGGGGCTACTAAACTTAGAGCTAACAGATGAAGAGTGCCACCAACCCAGTACCTGCTATCCACTGTATGTATTGTATGTACAGTAAATACTGACTGTAGCCACAAGAATGCATACCACTTGATACTAACCATAAAAAGAGTACTTCTACTCAAAGTTGTATACCCTACAGTGCCAGATTGCAGGCAGTTTGACAGAAATACGACAGTTTGACTGAGTGGTTGAGTAAAACTAACATATACTTTCAAAACTTGTAATTATTTAGCTGATTGCACCAGCTCTAATCAAACCTTTCTCCACAATTTGTTCTGGATCATCGGTATTATCAAACAGAAGTGACACTCAGAAAGCTTTCCTTTTTTCTGGAAAGCTTAACTGCGTGTAATAGGGTTTTTGATGATACTTGTGCTGGCACTGTAACTGAGGAATGAATTTAACAACATCAGACTCCAGAATTGTAACATATTGTTTTGTAAAGTTGCTAAGAGTGTCTGTTGTCAAGTAGCAGATGTTTTTAGTCTCCTGGGGCCTTCTGGGGACTGAACTGAAAATCAGGAGGGACCTGTCCCTGTTATAAGTCTTTGATTAAGATCAATGTTTGGGGGGAAAAAAAACATTAATCCAGAGATGGCAAATTTCTTGCCATTATTTTAACAAGCAATACATTCAGACTGCACATTCTATTTGCAACAAAACAAACAAGAGCCCTAAACATGAAAATGTATTCACAAGGGATGAAGTCTGTGAAATCAGATGTCAAATATTGTAGGGAATATTAATACAAGTTCTAGCTTCACCATTTGCGATGTGTTCTAGGACCCAAGAAAAGAAAGTTATTATAGCATTCCATTCATTTTCATTGCTGCTAATTTTTAATTCTGTGAAGACTTCACTGGTCACCAAATTGGTATGATAGGTCCTGAGATCCAGCCACAAGTATTTGTCCACAGCTCACACATCACCTACTGTAGCAGTATCATCCAGTTCTTTCAGAAGTTACCCAGTACATCCTTTTGTTGGACCAGCAGTATGAATATGGAGGCTGAGTATGCTAAACGATAAATCGGCCTAGGCTACTTGCACAGAAAAAAAAAACTTTTCTCTGAAGACACAATCACTTTATTTTTATATTATCTAAAAAGAGAACTTGACAGACAGCAAAATATGTACTGTATATACTCTACATATATAGTGCCCATTAAAGTCTATACCGCCATTCAAACTTTTCACCTTTTGTTGCGTTATAGCCTGGAATTAAAATTTAGGAAAATGTTTTTAATCTACACATTCAACACTACAAATTCTGAGAAGAATATGATAGAAGTATTCATAAAATGAATTAAAAATCAGAACTGAAATAGTTTGGCTGGACATGTATTCAAAACCCCTTATAATAGCAATCCTAAATTATCATAGGTATAACCAATCACACACCAATTTAACTGGCCTCTACTGCTGATATAAATTCAGCAATTCATATAGGTTTCCTCTGCTGGTACTGCATTTCAAAGCACAAGAGTTAACCATGGGCACCAAGGATCTTCCAAAAGAACTCCAGAACAAAACTGTAGAAAGGCAGAGAACAGGGGATAGGTCTAAAAAATGTCAAAGGCCTTGAATATCCCTTGAAGTATGGTCAAGACAATTGTTAAGAAGTGGAAGATGTATGGCACCACCAAAATCCCACCTACAGTGCCTTGTAAAAGTATTCACCCCCCTTGGACCTTTTCACATTTTATTGTGTTACAACATGGAACAATGATGTATTTACCTGAGAATTTTTGCCACTCATCAACACAAAGTACTCTATAATGTCGAAGTGAAAACAAATCCAGTCTTGAAAGTCTTGAATGTCTTCTTGATCATAATTCAACAAAAACAAGTCTCTCATGTAGAAAAGATGAAAAACAACCGAGCAAACATCCCACAACAGTGTGTGGCCATGATCTGTAGCCTCTGTGTAGGATTCCTGTCAAATTTCTTTGGAACTTTCATCTCTGCAAATCTCACGTGGGATGTCAACACCCAAGCCAGTGTAAGTGATGAACGATAGCCAGTGTTTGTCCTTGGACTTGGCTGAAAATATTTGTCAGTCAAGTCGGAATACTAGCCAGTTGTACTACAAAGTAGGATTTACGATCACAGACTTTGATCTATCATCTCATCACACCATTGCCTTTAGCTCCTCCATATGACACACCTTAGGGATCGTTTAGGAAGTTTTTGTGATAGAGATACATAGACTTTGTCATGCTAGGCCTTACTTAATGGCTCTATATGTGAGTGCAGTCTTTCATTTGGATGTACATGTATTAAAATGCACTTTTTGCATGCAAGTGTATTGTTTAAATGAATAAGTAGAACAATACAGAAATAAAAACAGATGATTTACTGTACATAATAACAACATAATTTCTTACAATTTAGATTTAGTTAAATTTTATCCAATAAATCTACAATTTTGCTGTTGTATTTTTATTTAATATTTTACTTTGCAAAGTAATACCAATCCATCACATTCAGTCACTATTAACAAAGGGAATGAAAATTAGTTTCACAATTAAAAAAAGTGGAACAATCTAAAGATACTTAATAATGTCACTTTTACTACAGAAAGAGCTACAGTTCCAAAATACTGAAACGATCCAGCAGTGCAGTAAGACTGCTTAAATTTGAATTTGAGGGCAGTTAAAAATCTGAGCAAGAGACTTGTGTGTTATAATATAGATAGTGCTACAGTACATACCAGATGCTGGAAACCATAACAAGCAGAACAAGAGGAAGCTATTCAGTCCATTATAGCTCATTTTGTGTTCAACAATTGATCTAAGGCATTTCATCCAAACATTTCTTGAAAAAAAGAAATGCTATCAGATCAGATAAGGTAGGTAGCTTGTTGAAGACTTCCAATGTGTACTGAACTGTCGCACTTTCATTTAGTTCCCATTTGTGGCCAGCAGTTTGTATTTCACTATTGACTCAAAAGTCTACAGCTTTAATTTATTGATATCTTTAAATTACTGTAATACTAGTGACTGAAATTGCACACCATTTTCAAAATGAGATCTTACTAGTGTATTGTATTGAGATTCTATCCATTGGTTTGAATTCTGCATTTCCAACTACACATCACAAGTTTCTGGTTGAAGAACGTTCAAGTAGGGAGCTGCATCAGCATGCTTAGGCTGCAAAGGAATAGGTAAAGGTTTATTCCATTTTCATTTAAGGAAAAGAAAAGATAATGTTTCAGCTTGTGGAGCCTTCTTCAGGCGTAACGACGAACACCTGAAAAACTCTTTTTTTTCCTTTCAGCATGGAATAAACCTTTACCTGCTCCTCAATTTTCTGTTACCCTGTTTTATTCCTTCATTACATTCTCCAGAACAACAGCTCCCAACTCCAGTCCAGTAGGCTTCTTGTTTTTGTTCCAGTCAAGTTTTTAATCACACACTTACTTCAGCTTTCTGTTTGGGACATACTCCTAAATTTGTTTTCAGCTTTTAAGGAGTCAAATGGGATTTGTGATGGGTATAAAAACTACAGAAAAGTCTTAGAACTAGGTGTGTAGAGTGAATTGTTACCAACTGGTCCTCTGCAGAATGAAAAAAATGCTCATTGAGGGAGTGTGTGATACAGTGCCATACCTTTTTGTGTCTGTTCATTGTTAATTGATCAACTGATAGGAGTTATTCAGTCAGACAAAATAGCAGGCAAAATTTCAAGGGGCTGTGTGAAGTTTTGTAGGCTGCAGATGCTGAAAACAGTAGCCCTGAAGCTGGGTATTTTTGACACTCTGACCAAAGGACTGACCAAAGATACAAGTTAGATAAAAAGTCTAAGCAAGCAAGCAGATCAATTAATTCATTGATTGGCACTAGAGATTTAGAGCTGTGTTGGAATGAAAACCAGTAGAGACACTATTCCTCCTGGACCAGGGCAGAAAACAGCTGGTCTAAAATAGTTTTACACAATTTCTTACGTCTCGGTGTTGAAACATTCTGCACCTGTCTATGTTAATAATCTACATCATTCGCCTAATATGTTTATTATTTTATTTGAAATCTGAGCGTGTTAGACACATTTTTAATTTGATAATCTCAATAAAGATGCTCCGTGTTTCCAAAACTCAGCAGAGTGAAATAATTTTGCAAAAATAGGGGAAACATTGCCCTCTGCTGCTCATACTGTGAATATAAGCTTTTATAACTCGTTTGCTCCTTTCCCCGAATTGTAGGTGATGGAGCTTTAACAGTCCAGATTTGTTTGATCTAACTTATCAATACAAATTAACAATAAGAACTAAGGGATATTCTGTCTTGTGCCATTTCTGATATCTTTGTTTTCCTTATACAGTATGGTTATAAGTTAAAGCCTGTTGTCCCTCGCACAAAAGTGCAATAGTTTCTTTGAATCACAACAAGAAAGTCCAGAATAAACTGTAACATCTACAGGAAGCCCTGAAAGACTAAAGCAAACGTCAAAGGAAACTCATGAAAATCTGCCCCAAAATATCAAAAAACGTATCAGGAAAATGACAACCTGTAACAGGTGAACTGATATTTTACTGAAAAGACAGAACACAAATTCATTATACTGTACTTCTTGATGTGTTTCATCTACAGTGTTGTTCAGCTGGGGGTCTGATGTGAAAGTCACAAGCACAGGATTTTTCTGTAGCCATGACTCGAAGCAATACAAGATGTGCAATTTTGTTGCAGATCCAGTGTTGTGAGACTCTGTACCATTCCTTTCATGCAGGAGCACACATCTGTGCACTGGTCTCTTAGCCCTAGATGTCCAAGCTCATCCAACACACAAGCAATGGGCTTCAGGACCACTGTGTAGGTAGGGTATCAAGACAAGACAGCATATGTAGCTTATGACATTCTCATCTTCTGTTTAAAGTAGAATTCTCTGGATTGAAAAGCACTGTATATGAATACACTGAGTGTTATATGAGCATTACATGTTACATGTTATATCAGGTCAGGAGAAGCCAACAGGAAAGTCAGTAAAAAGGTGCCAGAATCTGGTCAATATAATGCCATGTGGTCAGTTTGCCATCAACCACCTGAAGTGGACAACTGCAGCAACTTGATATTCCCACCCAGACCATCACAGTTGACACCTGACTATCTGTCAAGATCTACAGTATAACTCACGGACTGTATCTGGCTGTAAGATCCTATTAGCAGGTTAGAAATTGCTGGCTGGCCCAATATATCATATACTGTATATATTTTTCTGAAAACGCGCTTGCATAAGTACAGTGGTAAGTTTCTTTTGTTGCCTGCTACGTTTGCTTCAAATTACCTAAATTGGAAGTCAATCTACATTTCTTCCATAAAAAATATTGGCAAAAAAAACAGATCAGTATGTCGAAATGCCTTATTTCAAAAATAACATTTCAAATTTGTTAAAACATCTCGGAGGGGTTATAGACAAAATAACGATCAGTAAATCTCTGCTCTCTTCGGTCAATGACACATCCTTTACTACAGTATCACTAACCCGAACTCTGCATGAGCAAATCAGTGTAGTTTGCCCTAGAAAAATATTATAACAAAGAAGCAAGAATCTTTCATGTCGACTACTTCCAAGCAACAATGCTAAACCTAAACTAATAAAATCATAATTGTGTTTGTGATTGAAAAATCATATTATATATTTGCAGGAATGAAGCTTAAGTCATAAAGCAGAAGGTAATGTTACCTTAGCTGGGCCTGAGGAATCCCAGACATAACATACAGTAAATCCACCCCAAGGGCACGGAGACAATTCATCCGCATTTGTAGAACAATAAAGGGAACCTACTGTTCTGATGGAATTTTAATTACATTTCTTAATATCATTCACATATTAAAAATGTGTTTTTTTTTTGGGGGGGAGGGTGTTTCAAATTTAAATATGGCTGTTTTAATGTGTATGTGTCACGTATTTAAGGGTGATGTGTTAAAGTGGTAGTCCCTATTCTCCTGGATGCCATACCTCTTGTCTGCCTCACCATCTGTCTGTAGAATGGGAAACTATATTTGGTGTCAAAATCACCGTTATCCTGCAGTACCTGTGGGACAGAGTGCGATTGTGGAAATGGTAATAAATGTGGCATAGGAGTGGCATACTCCTGCAAGCAGGAGATGGGTTAAAAAAAAACATTCTGGTGCAACATTCTTATCTGTAGTGTTTTACTCACTACCCTCTGTTAAGCAACTTTACAACCTGAATAGACAATACAGACGTATCTTTAAAACGTATTACAGTAATTGTCGGCTGGATGTACGTAATATGTGGTATTTACATTTAGGCACTTTTTATAGTTTTCCACATCTTTGTGATATTCCTGTTACAGTGCGTTGCTGAACA